>NC_054534.1:51329094-51421594 GCF_017654505.1 Polyodon spathula | reverse complement strand
TAGGCAAGACAGAGCTTTATTAAACAGTCACCGTCCCAAGCAGATTATCAGTCACATTTTACTACGACTATTACTACTTTGCTGCTTTGCTGTTGAAATGGAGAAATAAAAGGTTTGCCTCTGGATAACATGTGCTGGCGGAGGGAGGGGGCGGACAGTGCTCAGTTTTTTTAATTAAAATGATTTAAAGTTACTGTGTATTTTGTATGTTTCAAATATATTCTGCCATAGCACTTCTCTTACACGGTTAGTATACTAGGTATTCAGTACATATTTTACTGAAGCATTACAACCGCTATAGGTACCGCCCCAGTGCTTTGGATACTGTACCCTGCTCCATGCACGGCAGCGGCGCCATATAGAGTTGATATGTATAACAATTTAGTAGTGGATTTTAATATTACTTTTGTTTACGTACTATGCATTCTACAAATCAAAAGATCGAATTTTTCATGCAAGTGACATTTAATGTGTGACTTATAGTATTCACACAATGTCAAACGGTTTCTGTTAACAGAGGGAAAAACAAAACATACAGTGCGTGAATGCCACCTGATTAACCTTCAAAGGTTTAAAACTACCTTTTGAATTCCTGGCTAGGGAACGAACCTACAAACACAGCCCTGGTATAAATTACGGTATGTCATTATTACTGCGGGTTATGTTTTTCATCAAGACACCTTGGGCAAGAGTAAAACAGACTTCACGAGTTTTTTGTAGTTTTAAACATTGGTATTGAAACAGTTCAAAGCAGCGCAATCCGTTGCCGCGCCATTGACTCTCGGTAGAAAAACTTTAAGTTCTTTATATCCCATAACCCTTTGCACACAGCGTGACAGAGAATGAAGAATCAGTGGTTGACTGTCTTGGTGTAAGTAGTAGAATATCTTTGATATAAGTTAAATGTGGACAGGTATAACAGGATTGGTCTTGTACTGGTGTTGAAAAGTGAGGACAGAAAGTGTAATCGTATCGGTGTATTGTAAACCGAAACAAATTTTGCCAGTATCTTTCTGATACCGGTATGAATAGGGATTATTAAACTTTTTTAAAAGTTAAACTGGATTCATAATGCCAGATGGGTTGACTTATAATTGTCGTGTCACAGACTTCCCTAATTAAAACACTTTAACCAGCTGTTCATTATTTTTCATTCGTTTTATGCTATGGGAGTGAAGTACAGTGCACGCTGTTTATAAGAATCTCTTCCATCCCAGATGATTTGATTCTTATAAGTGGTTGACTCTTAAAAGCTAACCAATAAGATTACAATTAGCAAACGCGCCTCAGCAGTTTAAATACAGTATACAAATGTCAGTGGTGCTCAATCACTGAGGACAATACATCAAAACAATCCCAGCAAGTCCTTGTGGGTAAACAGTTTGTTATATGTTCACGAATATGTTTACTCAAGGCTGCAGAATCCTATTTTAGTACAGTATACTTGAAGAGATCATCTTGTGAGGGTGCCTAGTTTAAGGCTGGGATGATGCCTAATTTTTCACTATCGATATATATCGTTCTCCAAAAAAGCAGATGCATCGATTTCATCGAAGTTGTGAAAGGGTAAAAAAAAAAAAAATGCAGTGATACGTGTGCAACATTGCTAGTAACGCTTTAAAAACTATCATGCATATTCAGTTGATTACATCAATGCATATAGCAGGGTTCTCGCCAGTGCTGTTGAGCGTAACGGGACATTACATTGTTACCTGGAAAAATGACACTGCATTCAGGCCGCTACGCTGTGTTTTCAGTTTGTGTAACGGCCAAAAAATAATAACAACCCTGTGAAACATTATTGATTATTCCTTTTTATGTGAGAAATTGGTTTGCTTAAATACTTGTTTCAGCTCTCAATACTCTTCAATTGGTTGGTTGTGACAGCATGTTCTTTAGTTTGGTGCGTGTAATGTATGCGACACGGAGACGAAATTCAACTTCACTGAACTTTATTAGCACATTCCCCACCTGTTGACAGATGAGACTAGATCCTGGGTGCGCCCCTGATACACAGCTCTGTAACAAGCAACACCACTGCAGATCTTTATTATTATACCATAATTACATTCCCTCTAAGACTTTCATTTAGTTAGCCACTGTGGCTAAAGTAACTTAACATTTTTTAGCCACACTGGAAAAACTTTTGCCACTTAGTAGTACTATAAACATGTTATAAACACACTGTTTCAGCAAAAAGACGTGTATTTTATTTGAAAACATGCAGATATTTGCCATATAATGCCAGACCCTACCATTTACAATACACGTAAATATTATATTTAATTTGCACTATAACTCTGATTCCCATTTAATAAATGCCAAACTTAGTCCCACGTGAAAAAAAAACGTTACAGATTTCCTAAATTCTGAATAGGTTTACAGGGATATTCATGTACTGCATAATCCTTTACATTATTTTGACTGTGACGCGGTTTTCTTTCCACTAGAGAATGGCAAAGCAAAATTGTGCCAGCAGACAGTGCTATTAGTGTATGTTAATATTAATGCCTTTCTGACCAACCACAGCTGTAGTTACACAAGACTGTACTAATGTGATTAATAATATTAGTAGGATTGTTGACTACTGTGTTTAAAAAAAAAACATTGTGTTTTTTTTTACTGTGTTCTTTCACCTGTGACTGCTGACTGTAAAATATTGCACCTATTCTAACATTAAAACTCAATAAATCACAGTGAGACAAATCTTTTTAAAATAAATGTGTTTGTTATTTTATTAAATTATTCCTCCTTCGAATCCACTTTGTTACTATTTCCAAAATATATTTCAACACATTTAAAAATTAGCTGTGATCTTGAAGCTGCATGTTTCTGGCTTGCAGTCTATGAAAATATTATTTTGTGGCCAGAGGGTATGTTTGAAATCATGACCGCTTCACCTCCCTGTGACTAATATCACAGTCATGTTTTAGTTGTGTGCATGGGTGACTGGTATTCCTTGGGCTGCATCTTTTGGAACATGATTCTGGTAATTGGTCTGTCCAGTTTGTTTTATAACATTTTTTTCCGTTTGTTTGTTTTTTTTTTTTACATGCAGTGCCGCCCGCAGAGCCTCTGTCCTCCCGTTTGTGGCATGCATATGTTACGTGATCAAGTTAAAGAGCTTTCATTTGGCAAAATGAAATCAAACTAAACAGTCTGTATTGACTCATCTGCCAGCACACGCTGAATGAGCTGGCAGTCTTACACAAGTACATTTTTCAAAGCCTTCGCCACTGTGGCAGACTTCGGGAAAAATAGTTGAGCCACAAGGAAAAACGTTTCACTTGTGGCGACGTGGCAAGCGGCTAGCGGGAACGTAGCATAACAAGCTGGGTTAAATAAATAAATCGTTCTTCAGTTTCCCATAGATAGATTTTCATATAGTATACGTTAGTGCTGCATGAAACAATTATTAATGTAATCGATTAATCTATCGATTATTGCTTCGATTATTCGGATAAATACCAACACGTCATTCAATAGCTAGCAAGTTGAACCATTTTTACAGATTTTTATGTACCCAGTGCAGTAAATGTCTCAAGGTGATTGCACTTCCTTTGCTTTTCTATTTCAGCAACAAAAAATACTCTACAATTTCTAAAGTATCTAAAATAAAGTATTAAATAAGGAATACTCAGTGTAGTATCCTTCCGATAAAAACTGCCAAAATGAAATGACGGCAGCTAACTAATGCACTGAGACAATTAAAACACACCACAAATAAACGTTATCATTTTACAAGCAGAAACTATTTATTTAAGTTGACCACTTAATAAGACAAAAAAAAAAAAAAAAAAAAAAAAAAAACTATGGGTTAATTGTTGCTTTTTTTTATAAATGTTTTTCTAACAATGGAATGGTATGGAAAAAAAATGTAATTTTCATCACTTGTAAAAACAAAACAAAAATGGTCTAACTTTTCTATTACATTTCACAGCAGGGTATATTTTAAACAAATCTGTTTATTTTCAAATCTTAATAGTCATTTTCATAATTATTTTGCTTCTGTAGAATAGCTGCAATATAAACGAAGAGAAATGTAAGTTTATAAAATATCAAAATGATTTTAAAAATACAGTATATCCTTTTACTTAATGTTTTACACTTGTATTTGATACAAAGCCCCTTCGTTGAATAATAATTATAATAATGTAAGGATAATATTTGTGTATTTCTGTTTTCAGTCTAGTTGTCTTTCTTTTAACTCTACCATTCAACCGTGAATGCTAAACACTAAATAATTATTATTAGAAATACACAATATCATCCTTACATAATTATTATTCAATGAAGGGGCTTTGTTGCAAAAATATAAATCTCTTAAGTTGCGAGTCGCCAAGCGTTTTGAGACGGATGCATCGGCATAGTTATATAAACATTTCAAAGTAACGAGGCATAGAACACAAGTGGGGAGCCTGATAAGTAGGACTAGGAGTTTGTCACTGAAAATTTGGATGTAAATCACGGAGCAGTCTAGGTCAGTGCGTTCAAAATCGCTGAGAAAATCAGATTCCGCACCTACTTACTGACATCCATAAATATAGGATATTATCCTGACAGCTACTTCCACAAAGTGCAAGCATGTGCACGACTTGTCCTGCCTCCCCTGCAGGAGGTTTGCGAGGACCTCCGTTTTTTTCCCTGCCCCCGCTCCTCCCACCACCATACTGTGACAAATTCCTGGTGAGAACCCTGTATAACAGTGGTTCTTAACCTTTACTGCAGCCTGCATCCCTTTGGTTCACCAAAATATGTTCTTGCACGCCATATCAAAAATCGTTGAAGTAGGTCAGTTCTTTAAACCTAGGATATATAATAAATATAGAATGAAAGCAATAATTATATATTTATTTCAATTTTGTAGTAAAATTAAGAGTACATGAAAAATTACAATTTTTTTGTAAGTTTACTGGCTCATTGACTCTTCTGCTGTTGCTTTTGTTCAATGATGTTCGAGAAACGAGGAACTTTTTTGAAATAGCCACACGCATGTCATCACTTGCATTTAAGCGGTTTCTGGCCTTTGTTTTGATGTGTAAGAGTGATGAAAATCCTATCTCACTCAAGTATGTAGTTGCAAATGGCACAGCGCTGTCTTAGCCAGTTGTGGAAACGGTGCTAGTTGAGCACACCAGAGATTCTCAAGCTTCATTGTCTAAAACTCCATTCGGATTCAGCCATTGGCTCGTAATTCAATGAGATAATCTTTCATCAAATCACTACTGGTGATGGAATCCAGGTTAAAAAGAAACGGATCCAGTATCCATTTCTTTGCACATCAAGATCTCCAGTGGAAAAGTATCCTTGGAAAGTGTCACTCAACTGCTGCAAATGCTTTGTCACTTCAGTTGCGATGGTCATTCCTTCATTTTCCAAAAAAAACAGTTTCTTCAAGAAAAGGAAAGTTAGTGAAATTTCTTTTCTCACCATGCTTTATCCAAACTGGAAGTTTCCGAATAAAAGCAGATAACTTCTCTTTGGCCGTTACCATGTTCATCCCAGTTCCTTGCATAGATTTTTTGAATTTATTTAGGTGTGTGAATACATCTGCCATGTACGCCAGGCAAAGGATAAACTCTCTTTTTAGTCATCAACTAAATTACTGCTTTGGTTTCAAAGAAACAGACTTATTTCTTTGCACAGTCCAAAAATACGAGTAAGCATTCGGCCACAGGAAAGCCACCTTCTGTATGGAAAAGGACAGTTTGCTCGGCACCAATTTCTTCGCAAAAAGTATGGAAGAGGCGATGGTTTAGAACACGTCCTCTGATGAAGTTTACTGTGCTCACCGCAGGAGACAAACTATCCTGCAGTTTTGTAGGCAATGATATCATGATATTAGGTACTTCTTTCTTTAGGCAACAAATCCTGAATTTTTTCCTAGCATGGCAGGGGCACCATCGGTGCAAATTAATCCACACATGTCAAGCGTCATCTTATACTTCAAAAATAAGTCTTTGAGATTGAACACATTGATTCCTTTCATAGCTAAATGCACAAACACCAACTGCGGACTGCAGCCATCAGCATCAGTTGACCCGTCAAGCTGAATACCCTCTTTAAGAGGACTAGCTTTGATATCTTCTATAACTTGCTGCAAGATATCCTGGCTCATCTCGTGAATTCTAGAACGGATCACTACATTTTAATTTGCTGGTTTTGACATTAATATAACTTCCATCAGTAATGAACTTGCCTTGCATACGCGAGCATGTTTAAGTCTGGGACAGTTTTCATTTATATTGCCTGCAGCCACTTTCTTAACCAGTTGTTGGTGTTATCTGGGAGATGGTGGTAATGCACATTTGAATCTTTGTACTAGTAGTTTGTACTGAACATGTGCGAGTGCTGACTAGCAACATTCACTTGACGTATCTTGAGATGAGACTTACATGACTGCAGTAACAGGAAGCATGTTGGTGTATTTGTGTCATGTATTGGGTGCTAAAATGTATTGGTAGAAGTGGGGAGAAAAAAAAAAAAGTATTTCTGTTTGTACGTAAACATTTAACGTCTTTTGTTAATTAGAATATATATATACACACACACAATGTATATGATATTCTTTGTATAGACTAGAGCAGGGATTCTCAAACTTTTTTTTACCTGAGGCCCACCTGTGCAGCTGTATTAGGCAATGTGGCTCACTATTAACATTTCTTGAAGAAAATGAAGAATAATGCACCTTTTCACAACCTAAATATGTTTGAAATTAAGTTATTTTTAATTTTTCCTTCTTCTTATGGTATCGCATTTTAGTAACACCAGTAGACTTGCACCTTAACTCTTTAAATCTTTGTAATTAAAAGACACAAGTCTACTCTCAATTATTCAAAATGGGGGAAAAAAGATCAAGTAGGCCTAACTATTGTAAGGCTATGTATATTGGTTTGAATGAGATTTATATTTTACTGACATATGCAACATGGAAATCGTATATTGTAATAAAATGGAACCAAGGATACATGCCAAACTAGACTTGTAAAACATTAATACTTTGAATACATTTGAATACTTACTGACAAGTTTGTAGGTCTGTCTGTACAAAACTGTTGAAAGTGGTCTACCCATTGTACATCTGTAATGTGTGTGTGTGTGTGTGTGTGTGTGTGTGTGTGTATATATATATATATATATATATATATATATATATATATATATATATATATATATATATATATATATATATATATATATATATTAGTGACAAAATGAACTATAAAATATATGGGAAAGTGGTGGAGGGTGTGTATGTTGGTCCAAGAGTGACAATGAGCCTGTATCCTCTCCACTGAATTTGGGTCACACAAGTAAATTGCAGTCTTTGACTGCCAAGTCAGAAAAGACTACAATTCCCAGAGTTCCACAGGGACGACCATTTTGAGACAAGGGTTTTCACCTGTCTCCAATTAAGCAGCCATAAAAGAGCATGGTTTTTCCAAATGCGAGGAGTGTAAGGAGATGACAGACGGAAAGGCCGAAATAGATTAAAAGGTTGGTGTTCTACCTAAGGGGGAAACATTTATTGCCTAGTTTAAGGCACGTTTTGGTTAGTCAGTAAACAGTTTAGCTGTCTGACTTGTAGAAAGGAGAGTTAAAAGATAGCTATAAGGTTTAGGTAGCGCTCAGTAATAAAGAGCTAGGTTTTGTTTTGTTTATTTTGTTTACATTGTTGAAATTTGATTTGTTTGACTCTGGATAAAGAGAGCACCCGCCTGAAATAAACATACAGGCCACGCCCTGTTTAAAACAAAATACTGTGGTCCAGAGTGCTTGGTTCCCAACAGACTGTGTTCAAGACCCGAAAGGACAGTGACAAAACACCCCAGTCTGTCACTATATATATATATATATATATATATATATATATATATATATATATATATATATATATATATATATATATATATATATATATATATATATATATATATATATAATGTTAAACTTATTAATGTGTTTACAGAATGCCAGGAATTTATTAGAGCAAGCAATCTTATGAACACCCCCCCAATATTATTACCAATATTATTATAATTTTTGCCACAGTCACATTGGAGTCCTGTTTGATCTGTTTACACAGCTGCCTTTTGTTTTGAGTGGGTTTCCACCTTAAATAAAATCAAAACAACTCCTCATTGATTCCTCAAATACTTGGCTGTAAGCTTACTGTTTACCCCCACTGTAGCAAGCTCGAGCAAACAACCAACTACAGGCTCTGTGGAAAGGGACTGTGGATGGTGACTAATCCTGGTCAGTTAACAGTTAATAGAAAAACAAACAAAACAAGTAAAACCAATATTTATTTTACTTCAGGTAACTTTGCACCTAATCAATATAAATACAATATATTTTCAAATTATATTTATTAGATTTATTGGTGGTGTAGCAATTAGGGCGTTATAACAATTTGTACAGATTACAGCGTGTGTTGTATCTGGAGGGACTTTGTAATATCTTGTTTTCTGTTTATTATTATTTATTACTAATTATTCAATAGTACAACCTCTTATTTACGTACTTTGTATTTTGTGAATATGATTGTACTTGCTTACATTTGAACCTGTGATTGGAACTTTTTTGCTTAAATTTCTGTTTAATAAATTGTGATTAACTACTAAAGGGAGATCATTTGTAAGTGGTAAAACTAGAACTAGAAATTCAAGAAGACAGATGTTCCTGCAAATACTTTAATCGGTGTTATGAAAGCATTAGTTGTAATATTTATCTAGTAAGTTTCTTACTGTTTTGTCACTCAACTACTAAAGGTAATTAAATAGTTTTTACAATTCACCACACATTATAATATATATTTTTGTTTGACTCTTTTCATTGTTGTTTTTTTACAGGTAGCTGCATTTTTGGAGTTTGGATCATAAATACAGTTAGCAATCTAGACATCATGAGCAACTACAGCGTGTCCTTGGTTGGCCCGGCTCCGTGGGGTTTCAGGCTGCAGGGTGGGAAAGACTTCAGCATGCCACTGACTATATCTAGGGTATGCACGCTTTCTTTTTTTTTTCCTACTCACCGATGTGCAATTTTTGAAAAAAAAACAAAAAAAAACTGTTTTCCAAGGGACAAAATGTTAGAAAAATCTACTTGCCCCCTCCCCGTCGCACAAAGCACACACAAAAAGTAGAATATAACTTGTAGGATTTTGTTTTTATTAACAGTGAACACAATCAATCAATGATTAACAGGGGCGGATCAAGCCTGGTAGCTTGACGGGTTCACTAAATTCTTCAAGAAACGTTCCCTGTGACCTCAACTCGCCTCAACAAATGTGTAACATACTTTAAGGAAATGTTCCTTTCAGTGCAGTTTGGAACATGTTTTCTAGTAAATTGGTGGAGGGAGAGGTGGAGATGGATGGACACGGTCGGCTGTGACATAGATTCGAGTGTTTTTTGTTTCTAGTTAAACTGCTAGAAACTGTTTTGATTTTCAGAATTATTTAAAAAGTAATAACTAACAGAGTGTAATGTCAAATTATACATCGTACACCAAATCTGTATTAAACTACTGGTATTTTATTTTAGCTTATCAAGTAGCTAAACAAGTTCAAGAACATATCATCTTTGCTTTTCTTAGCATTTCTTTTCAAACCCATACTTTAGACAATAGTTCCAGGCTGCATTGGCTTTTACAAATGAGTTGTATTAATTCAATTTTAAAAGAAAAGTATTAAACCGTGCTGTTTGCATCAATTAAAAAGCAAAAAATAAAATAAACTAAACAGTGCATCATCTAGTAACTAGTAAACAAAACATCTTAGTGTTGCATAGAGTGTAGTACAGTTGCATTCCAGCTGTACAAATACATTCATTTTGTTTTGTTAATTGGAACCATAACCATACACATACTTTGCAAGTGTACCACTGCGTTACACTGACATGTAGAATAATTTACAATATGTATTAAAGTCATTCAAAGTACTCCATTCAAACAATGTTTTTTCTACATCGGGCCATAAGCACTTTCCTTTCGGCTGGTTTTTCTTTGTCCATTTTAAGTTTGTCTTTGTTTCATCTCCAGTCACATACTGTTTTTTCAGCATTGTGATTAACGTGCATTTTGGCAAATTCAACAATGCACATTTTCAAATCAAACCTGTTATCAAATAGCATTTTTTTTTTCTTACTGTCCAGCTTTATCCAGTCTCATGGTCACCTGCATTATTATAGCATTGCAGTTACAATGAATGGAAAACTTGAAAAGTTTACTACTTGGCTTTCTAACCAACAGCTGTTAGTACGGATCCCAGGGGCGGATTCAGTTTGAATGTTGACAAATCAATGGCTCTAGAGTGTGGGAATAAGGAAATTTTATAGAGACTGACAGCTACTGTGTTAACGCTTGGCAAAGCATGTAGCTGTGACGTTTGAGAGGTCAGTCAGGAGTCTGAAAGCTTGTGTTTAACATTCAAAATGACTAAGGGTATTGAGTAAGAAATTAAAACTTTTAATTAGAACAGTAGTTTTGTGTTTCTACCTAGCAACATGACCTGAATGCTGTAGATCCTGAACAAATAAATCGGGTTGTTGACAGTTAAGTTTGTGTGAGCCATAACTGTAGCTGTAGTAATCCCATTGTGGCACAGGGGTTAATTTGTAAAGATAGTGGTCCCGGATCTCAACATTAAGAAAATGACCACTGCTTTTTTGGTGATGCATGGTACAGTACGTACAGTTTATCCGTAAAAGCCTTGAAGTGGTTCATCCCGGATACTTTGTTACATCATGAACTGCAAGTTCAATCTATGAGAGGAACAATGCCAGATGATGTATGGAAATCGATCTTTCAGTAATTTGGTACGCCACTTTTTTTGCCCAGCGTGACCACAGGCTCATGTAGCAGTGTGCTCCACCACTCTTCAGGGAATATGTTCCACAGGCATAACACATTATTTTAAAATAAAATACAGGGTGGTGGGATACTATCGTATTAATTTCCAATGTTCATTGTGCTGCTAGGAACTGTAACCTAACTATTCTAATAGCATTAGTGCGTGTATGCGTTACACCCGACTAAACTTGAAACGGGACTTCAGTGTGGACGCTAAAGTTTGAGCTGGATTAATTTACAATGTTTTTGAGTAGGATTCTCAATCGGTTATATAGCGTGGACAGGTACTAAAATTAAATATTCTTAATACTGCAGGCAAAGCCAAATCTGAGGCTTATTGCTGTCATCTACAGGATTGAAGTGTACCTTAATCAATGCTGTTATATTGCAGAACAGTATTTTATATATTTTTTTTTAAACAAGCAAGCGGTCATTGCTGCAGTGTAATAGATTACCATGAACATGCATGTCTGCATCCCTTTCTTTTCTGTGCGTCCAGTGAATGCAAGACAAAATATTTTTCCGTCCAATGGATTTATTTTGCGTCTAGGACGCAAAATTTTGCGTTAACGCGACCTCCGTAGATAGTGCAGGTAAGCTGTTGTAAACTACTAGAACAAGACATAGGACCTGTATTTAAACTGTTTGTTTTATAATTATAAATGTTAACAAATGGGCAGATATTGTTTACTTGTTCTAATTATGACAAAAATGAACAGATATTCTTTACTTGCATTTACTTCAGAAAATGAATACAAAGAATAACGTAGTATTATATTGTGTGCTTTGACAGCACTTTGTACATTTGTTTGACAAGTCACACAAAAAATAACTTTGCATTTGTACTAGTAAAAACTCTATACCAGTGGTTTTCAAAGTGGGGAGTGCCCCCGATGAGGTTATTAAGGGGACGCTAATACCTGACTGTAGAATACTTTTTTATGACTTCCTGACAATTGTAAAAGCTCTGCGGTAAGTGGCAGACTCGGTGGGCCCGCCGCCAGGATGATTGACTGATCAAATGCCTAGGTGGGGGTCATGTTTAATTTGACCAACCCCCTGTGAAATCTGTCCAATCCCCGTCCATATAGTTTGTGTTGTTTCAGACCTATCATAGCTCAGCGGATTCTATGGTCCAGCCCAGCTCTCCTTGATTTGAAAGTTGTTTGGCTAATCATGGCAATTGTTCCTACAAAGTGCAGTGGCGCATTTTACATTTTGTTCACACAAAAAAAAAAAAACCAAAAAACATTTAGATAGACCTGCAGTTTTATAAATAGGGTGGGTATAGAGATGGGACGGTATAAAATTTGCACGGTATGATACCCGTTAAAAAAAAAAAAAAAATACTGTGGTAACCTTAATATTACAGTATACAGTATATCATGCAAGTTATCAAATACACATTGAAAATGTGTGCTATGGTGCAAGGTTTGGAGGAGGCGTTTCTCTAAAAGCTGCGTGTGACTTCAGAAAGAAAGCCGGCGCAGCAAGCTCTCGGTAATAGAACGCAGCAATTGAAACGTGTATTCTGTGTCGTTGACAGTTTCCTTCAAAACCATTATCAAAATACAGTATCAGTTCAAAAAAAGATCTTGCTCAGACACTTTGCTAAGGCTGCAAGTACCATCGCTTGATTTAGAAGAAGCGTGTTTGCAGTTGAAAAAATGCCAGTGTATACCGAATTACGTTAATTGCGGTTTAGAATAAAAGTATATAAATAACGTTATAAAAAAAATAAAAAATAAAATACGCTGGACAAATATTAGTTACTATTCGTAATTGCATTAAGATTAATAGACTAGTCAGTTAATAATGTTGCACCCTCTTTTTCTTCTGCTTTTATCAAATGTGAAATTAAGGACATGGATGATATTTATGTGTTTCAATGGTTGTAGATTAAGCAACAAGGGCGTTACTACTAGTAAAACTAGACTGATATAAATAAAAGGTATACTGTAATAACAATACTACTAATAACAATAGTACGATCAATTTAATTTACATGATTTGGCTGTGAAACAATTAAATGGGCTTTTAAATCTTCCACGTCCTTTCATTTAAATGTGGAATGAAGAACGAGAATAAGTGACTCTGTATTGCTGTTAATGCAATTACGAATAGTGATTGTAATAAAGTGTATCCATCTTCAAAATATATATTATAACATTGTCTGAATGGCATGCCCGGGATTGGTGAAGGTGGATGGAGGGAATGGTTTAATGTGAAGAGATCAATAGGAGTGCATGCATGAGCGCAGTGGGAGAGCGAGCGAGTGACAGAGAAGCTGTCTCCCAATGAGAGCGAGAAGTAGACTGGAATTTAGCACAGAGAGATTTTGTAATTTTGTTTTGCATTGGCGTGTTCCTGAATTGTTTATTTTTCCTCTGCTAATAAATGCTGAATTCGAGCACCAAGCTACTGCCTGTGTGGCGCCTGCTTTCATTTCACACACAATGTCACAATATGTTATTTTAGAAAAATCATATTTATTTTAAAATTGTACTGTTTACTAGGGGGGAAGGGGGCGCGGCAAAAAATAATATATCGGAAGGAGGGTGCAGCAGAAAAGTTTGGGAACCACTGGGCTAAGTTAATACAAAAATGTGTACAGGGCAGTATTAATTTGCATACATAGTAATCACCAGTATCTAGTGTGGTCAGTAATTCAGTCTTAGCAGTGTGCGACACCCAGTCGGGGAAAAAACTCAATTGTGACGTCAAACCAAAACAGAGCACAACTGATCGTAGAATCTGCAAACTCAGATGAGATGAGTCGGGGTCAACACACTGCTCAATTGTCTATTTGGGACCCCATTGCACTGTCATCAGAATCGCTTCGGTGAATATGTTAATGGGGCAGACGCTCTATAACGGGGCAAGACATGTCTTCAGAATACCATTTCGGTGCATTATTTTATTTTTTTACGTCTTTATTCAGTTTATGCGCCACAGAATCGGGGAAAGCGCCATTCTCATTTGTGCATAGTACAGCCCTAACAGTTTTAGTTTATAGACAGTAACAGTTTAAGATGTTTGTGTTTTAATAAAAGGTTTTTAAAACATGCTTTTCATGTATTTTCCTTGACAAACTATGTAAAATAGGTAGTAAATGAAAAAAATGATTTAAATCAATGATTTTTTTTTTAATCAAGTGATTTAAATCATGATTTAAATCAGTGTTTTAAATTGACTTGATTTAAAGTAGCCAACACTGCAGTCTGCATTTGCATAGAAAGTTAGTCGTATAACTACTTTATGAAGCAAAGTACTAAAAGTGAAGGACTTATTGTGAATGGGAAGTTTATTTTAAAAAACACTTTCTGACGTATCTACTGTCAAATTGAGTTTCAGTAAAAAAGGATAAAAAAAAAGTTCTGTTGAAAGTTACTACAAAAAAAAAAACTGAAAAATGAATTTAAAAGATATATTAAGAGGATATAAAGAACAAATTATTGAGAGAGAATTGAGAAAAGTTGACAAACTCAATAGGAATGAACTATTTGATTTATAAGACAATGGAAGACCTGTAAAAGCACAAGTAAAGTGTGCAAATATATTGCCAAAGATTAAAAGTGAAATCGCAAATAAAGAAAATACATAATCAGTCTTTCATCCTTCGGCATGTAAGGATAGCAATCTTGTATAGGGTATGTTTTGCATAAAATGTAATAAAGTAAAATATGTAGGAGAGACAGGTACATTGTTATATAAAAGAATACAGAACCAGCTATCAAATATAAGAAATAAAAAAGAAAATTAACCAACAGTTCAGCACTTTACAAGGAACAGGCACACTATGAATGACCTAATGGTTGTGGTTTTAGAAAAAAATAAATGATATAATGTACAGTATAGAAGAATAAAAAATAAAGAAGTAGATAAATAGACTAGATACCGTGATGCCTGAATGTTTAAATAGAAAGGAATATTAGATTGTTACATCGTTAGCTACATAGTGAATGACATCACAAATACATTGGATTTAAACAAATAACTGTGTGGTTACCATGGCATCAAAAAGCCTATGACTGGGTTCCTAAATTCAACGCTGAGAAGCAGCAACTCTTAAAATCATTGCTAAACTCACCGTTGAGAGTTAGTGACGTGCAGCGTTGGCTCAACGCTGACTCAACGAACCCGCGACTCTCAGAGCTGGTGAGCTGATCAACAGAAAGATGGTGACACCCACAACCGCGACTGCTACAAATTATGAATGGAATTTAAATGTAGATACTGATACCGCTATCCTCCTTCAAAACAATAATTGTTAATATACACACTATTTGATTTATTTATGTATTATTGTATAACAAATATATGACAACGTAACAACAACAACAACATATATATATATATATATATATATATATATATATGTGTGTGTGTGTGTGTGTGTGTGTGTGTGTGTGTGTCTAGCTCAACGAGTCTTAATATATTACGAAGTAATACAGCATATTTAATAAAAACTTGTATTTAAGATTTTGTAATATTCTTTTTAGATTCTAAAGCTTCAGTCCGATATGCAGAATCACTCGTTTAAAATTTGACTGTTTAGTTTAGCAATGCAACGAAGCGTTCCTAAATACCCGGAAGCTATAACTGCCTCCAGTGTTTGTTTTCAAACACACTTTCCCTTGACAAAGGTATTATAAACATACCGAAACGTTGGGAAGTTGGCAGAAACTCTTTTTTGAGTTTAAAATTTATGTTTACTATACATGAAAGTTATACAATTGTGATTTGTGATTCAGTCGTCCACATAACACTGAAATCAGCAGGTTTTAATTTGACTTTAACAAACTAATTATATTCATAGAGTTTTTGAAAAACTATTGTTCATAGCTACACATTGCCCCGAAAAAAAAAAAAAAAAATATATATATATATATATATATATATATATATATATATATATACACACACACCGTATTACTTCAATTTGGCATCACTGCATTGATTTTAAATTGATCAAAATGATAATACTACGATTTTCAAACACTGCAATATTTTATTACATGATTTGACATTTTAGAAGTATCGTGGTTGCTTATTTTCTTTAATATGGTAGCCTACCTGTATGTAGCAGTGTGCGTGGCTAACCTACTTTGATTACAGTACACTTATCGGTGACAGTTACCGAGCGCCTATTAGGTGGGAGTTGGAAGGTCAGGGGAGTACTGTTCCAGGGAATCAGGACTGTGTATTGGTTGTTAAGGGGCGGGACAATGCTGGTGTGGCAGTTAAATCCAAGAGTGTGAAGTTGATGTTTTTCTACACCAAAAATTACCTCAGAATATGAATTTGATTTCTGTAAAAACTACAATATGTCCCTGTCACAAGGCTGGCTGAGTGGTGACGTAAGCCCCGGAACAATAACACACAGGACAGGCAGAGACGTAGAGTTTGGTGAAGCTGAGCGCTTGGTTGCGCTCAGCATATAATAAACAAAATGAAAGATTTAAACAAAACAGCACACCAAAACAGCATACTCCAGCATGACTTAGCAATTGCATTATTTTATTTTATTTTATTTTAATTATAACTCTCCTCTCCACACCTGTTCTCCACTCACGAACACACAACCCTGAGTGAGTGAAAACATGCTGCTTTTATGCAGCTGTACCGAGACTCGATTGCTAATCAATCATTCAGTTGGAGTCTCGGTACAACTGCACGTGAATTAATCTAGTGCAATTTCCCATGCTCATATACTATTACGTTTTACCTGCACGTGAAGTGCTGTGCAATCCTCGTGCCTAAATACAAATATACATTTTAAATCACTCATGTTCATAACCCATATTATATCCCGTGTACCAACTACAATACACCAACATTAATACACAACACGCAACATACAACACAAGTAAATAGCCCATGGGTGGGGCACTTTGCCAGAATCTTACTCGTTTTTTTTTTTTTTTTTCTCACTGTAACTTGCTTGTTTGTAATTTCTCAGCAAGAGAAACCGAAACTAAATCTTCTCATAGATAGTAAGCACATTGTTTTTATTTGTATGGGATTGAGTATGGGAATTACAATTGAACTAAAAAAACAAACAAAAAAACAAAACAAAACTAACTTCAGAAGGACTGCTGTTCTGTATGTAGTTTATCTTGCATTTTCTTTCAGAACTGTACCATAAAATAAAATGTGCTTACTATGTGTGTGTACATTAGTTTGTAATTTACGTACTAGATTGAGGCTCCCGTCTCTTCGGGGACGTTACATGTACACAGTGTTGCGTGTTTATTGTGTGTGTTTTATAGTATGGGGGAGAAAAAAATACCTTAATGTTTCTTTATTGATAGCAGCGTTTATTCGAGGGCGGCCTGTATTATAAAGCTGATCTATGACTGTGGCGTCAATATGAGGATGTCTTTAATTCTAGGTGGCGCCAAATTAAAGCTTTGTTTTATTTTGACAATTTTAAGTTATTAATAAGAGAATGTTTTTTTGTTTTTTTTAAATGGCAATGAAAACCATCAGTAAAGGTTAATCTTTTAAAAGAAACTGACAAGAAGAAATACAGTAAGGTGAGTAATAAACTGGCGCCATTGTGATTTAGCAGTTGGTTCAAACAAGTTAACCTCCCCCAGTCCTTCCGCACTTCCCCTCTCTTCCTTCAGCTACACTGGCTCCCTGTTTACCACCATTGCCTGTTCAAATTCCTTACACTAATATATAAATCTCACCATGGCCTTGCCCCACCTTATCTGGCTGAATTTATTTCCTATTATATTCCTCCCTGTTACGCTCCCAATCACTACTGTCCCACCTTCGCCCTGTGCCATATAATACATGTTAAACATTCTCATTACACATTTTAATCCTAGAGCGTCACAGCGAACACAGAAACTATTTTATTATACTGCAGGGTGTGTTCTGCTGACTGCATTTCTGCTTATAACAATAAGCATACTTGAAGTGGTCGTCTTGTTAGGGTTTCTAGTTTAACTGCTGTTTGGTGTTACATGTAATGGCCTGTGATAGAAATACAATGAACCTTGGTTGTAAATCTCCCCCCTGACCTGTGAGGGTACTAAACTAGGACAAAGTTTTTTTTGGACGGGCTGGCTTGACAGTTCTTTCCCTCGGTCGGGAAGTCGGTCGGTCTGGAAAAAGGCGAGACTCTGTTGCACGAATGTATTGACCTGGAAGGGAAACAATATAGCAGCCACAGATTGTAAAGGCAGCTGCATTCGTTTACCAAAGGGTGACAGCATGTAAGGGGGACGGAGAATCATAATCTGTTCTTTCGCATTTGGTTTGCAGTGAGTAAAAGCCAGAAGGACAGAAAGTGTTTTGTTGCCTGAAATCGTGAAAAACCAATCAACACTGCATTTGTGTTACAAATAAAACTATTTGCTCCACTAGCACTAACTGACTAGTTAATAATAATAGGATTATTATTTGAGGAGCAACACAGGGATTATAAATTAAGTAATACACGCCGCTGTATTACTTACCTTCATTGTTATTTACTGTTTGTTTTGCCGTCAGGCACTGGACTTAAATAAAATAAAACAAACCTTTTCATCTGGAATACAATTATCTGTCTGTTCTTTAATCCCCTCCACCTGCACACTATCAACCACTTTGCCACAAAGCCTTTGAATTAAAATGACATTACAGTACAGTACACTACCACTGCATTTAAGAATCTGTGGCTTGCTATTTTTCAGTTGCTGTGCAAATCTCACTGTTTTTCACTAAGTGGAGGTGCAAAGCTCCGCAATTCCACCCCTCCTCCTATCACCATGCCGCTACGCAATCCCCCTCCTTCTACATGCACATACTGTACTCTGTATGTATTCACTTACTGTGTATTCACTTTATTAAAACACATTTTCACAAACAGGGAAAAAAAATGTACTGCATGCAAATGGAATTAAGACACTAATAACTAACATTGTGTTTTACAAGCATCAAACTAGAAAGCAAATTGTAAAATGGAAACTATATGCAAAGGACATTACTAGGCATTACTTTCTCCCGGGCACTGTTACGCCCAAGCAGTCCATAATGCCTGGTAATGCCTGATGTGGAGCTACTTTATATAGTCAGGGTACATAAGTGTTTTTAAAAGTACTAACTTTTATTTGAGTAAACTGGGAACAATGATAAAAAAAATGATGTGTATGTGTGCACTTTTCTTTTTAAAAAGCATTTTCTTTGTTAATGGAGTTATTTCAGGGATTATACAATGTAATACTACAACGGAGAGTGGTACCTAACATCAAATGTAGATTTTTTTTTTTTTTGGACTACAACAGTCAGTTCTTTGTTGGTAATTAGTGAAGCCATCGTTTATTAAAGATAATGACAGATGAAAGAGCTGATGGCACCAGCAGGGTCAGCGTAATTGGCAGAAAAAACAGAATAGCACACACTTCTAAATTCGGGAAACTTGTTGCTCAACTAGTTGCTCAGGTGCGGACAAAGCAGTTGCAGGCGATTTTAATTGCACATTTTCGACAGTGATTTGTTTGCGCAACTGATTGCTCAGGTGTGGACCCAGCGTGACGCTCTTCTCCTTGAATCCTGTACAGCTCATGCAATCTGCTCTAGATGTTACTAACAGAATCTGTTTGAATTGATGCTCAAACTTCGCTGCACTGTAACCCCCTGTGGCAAAGTGGTTGGTAAGGGGAACAGGTGTAGCGGTGATGCGGTGCAGGAGTGATGAACAGACAACGGTAATTCAGTGAACAAGTGTTTATTTGTGCTGTTTCCAGGTCTGAGCGACCGTCAAATAATAAATCCCCGGCAGTACACAACAATGTGTAAAGCGCGGGGATGGTGAAGAACACAGTACAGTATCAAACAGAAACAAAGGAACGGTCACCGGTCCTGGGTGATATTCAAACGTGCAGGTGCTCTGTGTAGTGGTGCTCCGGATAGTGCTTTACGTGGCGACAGCTCCGGAGATGTGCTATAACTGTCTAGTGGTGCGAAAAAGACAGACAATTATAAACAAACAAAGACAACAAACAACACGTATTTCATTCTGAGAGCTCTTCTCTCAGTCCTTTTCTCCTCACGTTACCCAAACGAAGGAAAAGATTAGCGTTACCCTGGCCCCTATATGTAATCCTGCATGATATTTAGGTAAACGGTTGCAGCTGCCTTATTACTTGCAGCTGCCTCTCGTTTACCTTTCAGATCAATACAGTCTTACAACAGAGCCTCGCTTCTTTCCAGGCTGACCCACTTCCCTGACCCGGAAACGAACTGTCAGGCCAGCCCTTCCAGGTATTACTTCTCTCGTTCTTTAGCGCCCTCAAAGGTCGGGAGGAAGATTCATCACCAGAACTCATATTTCTGTCGCACCCCCTTCTAGCAATAGAAATGACTACGTGACCCCATCGCTGTCTTATTACAGAATAGTCCGTATTAAGTAAAACAAATGCATTGCAAGACAATATCAACAAAATTAATATATAGCCATTTGTTATTTTTAATACATAATAAAATTGCAACATTTTTTAAAGCCAAGATTAAAAAAATATAAAAATAAAAAATTCTTCCAGTTACACAATTATACCACAAGGACAGCTTTTTGGTCCAGCTTTCAGTTTAGTTAGTGATAGAAAGGACATAGATCAAAAATATCTGCAAAGCAAGCCCATTTAGCAAGCTTTTCGGGTTTTAGTTTTTTTTACTGCTGAACGGGTCCTTGTTGTCGACACGTCTTTTGCTGCAGTGTCACTCTGTTCCCCTTCATTGCTCCCGTTTCCAACACTTTTATAAAGAAAACTAAATTTTTATGCAAAACAACTTTTTGAACTCCCTTCACAACAAAAATCATGGCTGGACTAAACGCTACAGAGGTGCATTCCTCTGATTGGCTGACATGCAAGTTGGTATCTAGGTAACCAGTTAAAAAAATTGAGATTTAGTTCTACACCATTTGATGCTGTATTGTAATGATAACTTTTGTAATAACATCGCATACTTGTGTTTGCGCTCTTATCCATTCCTTTCTTTTCCTGTCTCCTCTTGCTATTCCCAGCATGCATCTTTCCATATTCAGTTTTAGCGCTGGCAGCACGGATTGGTCGAAGACTTTCCTCTTGAAGCATAAGGGTAGTTTCCCTTTCAGAACCATGCTTAATCTTCCAAAGGCACTCATTTTTGCTCTTCTGTTGTATGTATAGTTATTGACTTCAAGCTTGATCCCATTGACTTCAATTGCCTGTGGAGTGGCATATTTATTGAACATGACTTGAGTCTTCTTCAGTGTCATTTTCAAACCCGCTTTGATGCTAGCCTTGTGTAGTTCTTGTATTCTTGTTTGTAATTCTTCTGGGCATGTTGTAAATATGAGGATGTTGTCAGTAAATCATAGATGATTCAAGCAGGCTCCATTGTTCTTCAGCCCCTTATTGTCCCAATCCACTGTTTTGAAAATGTCTTCTAGGGTGGTGTGAAGAGCTTTGGGGAAATTGCACTTTATTAATTCATGCAGTTGTACCACCACTCCAATTGAATGATTGATTAGCAATCGAGTATCGGTACAGCTGCATAGAAGCGGCATGTTTTCACTCACTCGGGGTTGTTGTGTGTTCGGTGAGTGGGGAACGGGTGTGGAGACAGAGGTAATAATAATAAAATAATAACGTAAATTAAAATATCAGCTCACCGTGTTGTTTAGTGTTAGTCCATTTTGTTTGTCTGTTTATTTTGGCTACCAGTGCCGTGTCCTGTGTTTTTTGTTTGTTTCAACCTTTTTATTTACTGTTCTGTTAATTCATTAAATGCTGAGCGCAAGCAAGCACTCTGCTTCCCCAAAACTCCACCTCTCTGTTTATTTCCTGGTTCCTGTTTCTGGTCTGATGTCCCCCACTCCGACCGTCTTTGTGACATTGACAAACTCCTTTTTCAATCTTGATTTTGTCGCTGTATTTATGGGGTCTTACTGTGGATGTTACATTCTTGTATATGGTGCTGATCAAGTCTCTGTACGTTTTCTCAATTCCTTGCTTTTTCAGAGAGCTTAATACAGCTCTTGTGTAAACAGTCAAAGGCTTTTTCATAGTCTGACTCCCAAGCAAAGTGGTAGTTCATACTCGTTGCTGGTTTGAATCACTTGCTCTACAACATGAAGATGATCCATTGTGCTAAATCCACTCCTGAATCCTGCTTGTTCATTTGAACACGACTCAATTTAAATAGAACTTCAGACTGTCTGTGTGTGTGTGTGTGTGTGTGTGTGTGTGTGTGTGTGTGATTTGCAGAAGTTTTCACGTTTTGTTGGCACCTTAGCGGACTCCACGACGCTTTCAAATTAGACTTTACATGTAGAATCTACACAAACTGCTCCACATTTGAAGTTAAAACATACATATAGAATATAAATAAGTAAGATTTACAAAGAATAACAGATTACTCTCAGTTGCATAAGTATTCAACCCCTTTGCTACTGCAGCCCTAAATTAGCTTAATTAGCAAATTATTTCTTTGAAAGGTCACAAATGAGTGAAATGGTTTCAGCCTGTGTGCACTCAAAGTGGTTTAACTTGTAGATCATTTCCCTCAGGTATATAAAGACTTTGAAGCTGCAACTCAGTGATCCAGCAAAGCAACCATGAAGACCAAGGAACTTTCGAAACAAGTCAGGGATAAAGTGGTAGAGAGGCACAGACAGGAGAAGGGTACAAGAAAATACAAGTACAAGTGCTGATTATCCATTTCAGCACAGTGAAGTCCATCATTAAGAAATGGAAGATGCATCATACCACCCAGACACTACCCAGATCAGGTCGCCCTCCCAAACTGAGGAGCCTGGCAAGCAGGAAACTGGTTTGGGATGTCACTCTGAAGCCAACAATGACCTTGAGAGATCTGCAAAGTTCTGTGTCTGAGGTGGGAGTCAGTATTCGCACATCAACAATAAGCCTGTCCCAACACAAAGTTGGCCTGTATGGATGGGTGGCAAGAAAGAAGCCATTACTCAAAAAGCGGCATCTTAAAGCACGTATGGAGTTTGCAAAAAAGCATGTAGATGATTTGACTTTAGACATGTGGGAAAAGGTTTTGTGGTCAGATGAGACAAAAATTGAACTTTTCAGTCTAAATTCCAAGCGTTACGTCTGACACAAGCCCAACGCTGCTCATCACCCAGGCAACACCGTCCCAACTGTCAAGCATGGTGCTGTCAACATCGTGTTATGGGGATGCTTCTCTTCAGCAGGGACTGGGAAGCTTGTCAGGATAGGGAATCTGTGGCACTATTTGAAAATTGCGGTCCACAAGCATCGTCCAACCAACCTGAACAACCTGGAGCAAATCTGCCAAGAAGAATGGGCCAAAATCACTCCGACACTGTGTGCAAAGCTGGTACATACTTAACCCAAAAGACTTAAAGCTGTTATTGCAGTGAAAGGTGGCTCTACCAAATATTAATGTGTGGAGGTTGAATACTTATGCAAACAAGATATTTCAGTTTTTTATTTTTCTTAAAAATATTTCCCAACATAAAACCAATGTCACCTTACAATAATTGATTCTGAGTTTCAGTGTTTAAAAATAAAATATCAAACAGAACAAAATTTCAGTGAACCATTTGTAATTTGGTAATATGAGAGAATTGGTCACGGGTCTGAATACTTTTGCAAGGCACTGTTTATATAAGTTGATTCTTTTCGCCTTTCATCAGCATTCATTAGAAAATACATTTTATACACACTACCCTTCCACTTTTTACAATAAACAAAGAAGAGTTTCCATTGTAAACGCATGGCAGTTGGGAGATAACAATACCACCCCTTCAGGCATAACCAGCAGTGAATACTGTAAATGGTCTGGAGCACTTATAAAAAGGATACAACTTACTATTTATAGTAGAGTTTTCCACTGAAAAAATAAAAGGGCACAAAAACAAATAAACACAGATAGTATGCCCAGCATGCAACTACAGCATAATTTTAAAAAGCCTAGCCTACACATCACATCAAATTAAGTTTTCATATTCTGTATAATGTGAGTTATTTAAGCTTAGTTATGAATATAAAAGCATATTTTAACCGTTTGACACAACTGTCAAAAATGACTGGCTAGTATTAAGTTTGTTGCTGTTTTTCTTTTTTGCAGTTAACCGATGGAGGGAAGGCAGCCAAAGCCTGCATTGTAGTTGGAGATGTGGTTCTGTCCATTGATGGGATCAGCACTAATGGGATGACTCACCTGGAGGCCCA
Source organism: Polyodon spathula (assembly GCF_017654505.1). Lineage (NCBI taxonomy): Eukaryota > Metazoa > Chordata > Actinopteri > Acipenseriformes > Polyodontidae > Polyodon > Polyodon spathula. The sequence goes on along the minus strand of NC_054534.1, from coordinate 51,397,541 downwards.
GAACAAAATCAAGGTCTGCACTGGTTCCTTGAACCTGACTCTGCAAAAGTAAGTGCTAATTAACGTATAACAATTACAAAGAAGGTTGAAATGAAATTTGCCACAGTAAAGGTTCAGTTGAGACTGACCTCTTCTATAAACCTACTGACATGCACCAGTATTTACACATGTCCTCTGCACATCCAATACACACTAAAAGGTCAATCCCAAAGGGGCTAGGAATAAGAATATGAAGAATATGCTCTAAAGAAAGTGACTATGTAAAACAAAGAAATGTATTAAAAACAAGTCTTAAAAAAAGAGGTTACAAAGAATTATAGAGACAGTAAAGAAAAGTGGATAAACTAAAAAGAGATGATCTACTAGATTATAAAAATAGAGATAAAAAGGTCAAGAGAGTCCCATTAGTAATGACGTACTCTAAACTTTTGCCCAATATTTCTAAGATAGTTTGGAAACACTTGCGTATTCTACATAATTCTGAAAAATTGAAAAAAAGTGTTTCTTAAGGCCCCAGTTGTAGCATTCAAAAGAGAAGCTAATTTCGGTGATATTCTAGTTCACAGTAAACATAAAAGATTATTTGACAGAATAGGTTCTACAAATACTTGCACTAGTACATGTAAAGTTTGTAAATATGGACAAAAGTAGAAATATAATTAAACATAAGAACACCACATATCCACTAAAAACTAATACCTACTGTAAAAATATACAATATACAGTATTTTGTTAATTGTTAGTTAATGGTTCATAATGCTCAAATTCACATAGGCTGTTGTATTGTAGAAGTTACATAAACCCATAAAAGCTATTGAGACAATGCTAAAATTAAAACATTAAAAAAAAAAAAAAAATTGAACATAATCGTGTAAACGTGTAATCAAAGAAACTACAACATTGCATTGCAAAAGTCATTAGTCTTACAGTGCCATTTCATGTTAGATTTAAAAATGTCTTTTTAATTAAGTACTATGGAAAGCTACAAAGTGGTATGTAATTCAATATGTTAACGTAACATTATTCCGCAGGTTTCACTCGACTTTATGTAGCAAAATTGTAAATTCTATAGGGTGATGTCAAACGTTAGCCATAGCTGTAGATTCAAGCCTGCGAGGACATGGCTCCCTGAAGCCAGGTTTTGGCTTTTATTGCGAACCCATGGCACTGTTTTGTTCAATTTTAATAGCATGTGTTCTACTTAGTTCAACAAACTAAAGTCAGAAATCTTGTTCCTGCATGAAACATAAAATCTGAGTCGATGTTTTGCATGTATGGATAAAGCTACCAACTTTCCGAAGCCTAAATCTGCAAATAATTTACAAATACTGTACAGGTTATCCAGTGTTGTTTTAATAAACTCTTCCTCGCCTCATTTTAATAATATTTTGTTGCTAGCTGGCTGCCAGGAAACAAAATTTGTGTAGGTGGAAGTTATTATTATTTTAGTTTTTTGGAAAGTTGCTGAAGTCAACTAATATTTACACTCTCTAGTTGTTTTTCTGTATGTTGTTCTATATCTTGTTTTTCTGTATGTTGTTCTATATCTGAGCTCTAATAAAATATTTTAGGCATTTTACTGTTGGAATTTCATAAAAGACTATTGTATGGTCGTGCTGCCTCGCGGTAATTAAGCAACACTTAACGGATTCATTTCTTTGTTTACGGGCAACTTTAAAAATCTATTTCATTTCATTGTGGTAAAAATAAGGAAATAAGGGGATAACGGCAATTGAAGCATATTCAAGTTAGTTGCAGTACTTTTTTTTTTTTTTTTTTTTAAACTTGAAAGAAAACCACTTGTAGTAAATATTGTAAGCAAATGGCACTTATGTTCGGTAGAAGTCCATGTGCTTGAAAGGGTTGTGTTCGATGTTTGTTCCCCCCACTGATGTGGCAGCCACACAGATCACGTAATCATGTTATTGTTTGGATCTAATGCAGGCATCTCTAGTTGCTGTAGATGAAAGGGCACTAAAGCCATAATGGCTGTGTGAGTAGACCTACATTTTGAGGGGCATGGCGGCGGCAGTTGCTGCATGGCCACGGCTAATTTCAAATCCTGTTACTGTTTTATTTTACTAGAAAACTGATCTTTTGACTGAGAATGAAATGCAAATTTTGCGCACATGGCCACTTGAGCATTCATAACTTTAGTGTAGATGTTGTTAAATTGCTACTTTTATATAAGGGACTGTTTAAAGGTAGTGTTCCTAGTACAATTGCCTTTACTTTCTTTGAAATCTGTTTCCCTCTGTCTGGATACATTTGTTGGTACAATTTGTGCACTGCTTTTTTTAGAATCTCATCTTTTCAGATTTTTATATGATGCATCTGTTTTTACTGCTCTGCTGTTTTTGCAAACTGTTGGATTTTTTTCTAAGCTTTTTTTTTAAAATTTCCTAGTACTGTATTTCCTTTGCAGAGTGTGATACCACTGTTAAGGTAAAAATATATATTTGTAATGTATTCTTTCAATTGAAAGTGTAACACATTTGCGTTTCCAAGTACTTACCATTTCAGTAGGTTAACATTGTACTTTTTTTAGAACTGGGTTCTGGTTGCATTGTAGGTATGGTTGAGTGATTTCCATACTTTCAGCTAAAAGTAGGGTGTTCATAGTATGAGAGAAATCTTCCTTGGGGCCCAATTCAACACAATTTCAGGGAGACTGCATCTCAGAGAAGAGAGGGTGACCACCATTCATCGACTGGCAGGTCAGTTCATCATAGGTGCCAGACCAACAGCATGATCCTTTCAGCAGAGTCTAGGGCAGAGTCTGCAGCAGTCTCCCTGGTAAGGGACACAAGATTACATATGAGACACACTCAGAGATGTCTCCTTTCTTCTTGGAACCAAACACTTCCAGATTCCAGCCCCATAAAGGTTTCTTGGAGTGGCAGTAGAAGCAAGATGGTGGCGTCTCTCACCTCGGGTAAGGATGGGACTATAGCTGTCTCCACTACCTCTGACTCTGTTTATATAAGAGGCCTGGTTTAGGGAATACACTTAAGGAAAACTCAGGTACAAGGCACTTGGTCACCAAGACACTGTCACCTCGACACTGTCACCTCCACATAAACCATCTAGAACTTAAAAGCAGTTTTAATGCATTCCCTCCCGTACCTCTAATCCCAGCGGTACACAGGAAAGTGAATAAGGACAGGGCCATTATCATTCCAGTAGCCCCTTATTGGACCAAGAGGTTTTGGTTCTTGGAGATTCTGGAACTAGCAGAAGTGGTACATTTGCATCTACTAGTAAGGCACAATCTGCTGTCTCAAAACAAGGGGAAGATGTTGCACAACAACCCTTCATGGTTACAACTAACTGCCTAGACGTTGAACGGCAACAATTAAGTAAGTCAAGGGTTATCGGAACAAGTAGTCAACATCTTACTTGCATCTAAGAAATCTTCTACTTTTTTAAACCTATTTAGGGAAATGGATCACACAGATATCTCTCTAGCTACTTTTTCTTTTAACTTACCATAGCCACTTATTCCACAAAGGTATGTCACTATCTTCTATCAAAGTGCATTTAGCTGCAATATCCAGCATTTTACCCGGATGGGAAAATCAATCTGTGGACTCCCATCCTGTGGTGTCAAGATTTCTTAAGGGAGTCAACCACTTAAGACCCCCGAAGAGACCTATCACTCCTCAATGGAGCCTTAGTCTGATACTGAAAAATCTCATGGGACCATCTTTTGAACCTGTGATGACATGTGAGAAGTTTCTTGCATGCAAAACAGCATTTATAGTGGCAGTTACATCAGACAGAAGGGTAAGTGAATTTCAAGCATCAGTCATTGATGCACCCTATTTCCAGTCGTTTAAGGATAGGATTGTCTGCAGGCCTAATCCCCAATTTTTTCCGAAAGTGGTAACACAATTTCACCTGTACCAGGTCAGAATTTTTCCTGATTTCTGCCCTAAACCCCATAAATCAGAAGAGGCCAGACACCACCTAATTGACGACCTAATCTGTATTCACAGATCCATCAAAAGAAGGTAATCAGGAGTGGCACATCCAGTAAAGGCGTTACACGTGGAGTGCATGATGTGCCCTATAGTCTGGGGACCGCAGGTTCGAGTCCAGGCTATGCCACAGCCGACCGTGACTGGGAGTTCCTAAGGGGTGGCGCACAATTGGCCGAGCGCTGCCCGGGCAGGGAGGGCTTAGGTCAGCAGAGGAATCCACGGCTCACCACCCATCAGCGACGGCACCTGTGGAGCTGCCAGGTCTGTGTTGTTCTCTGGTGCTATAGGTCTGGTGGCCTCGCTGTGGGTCCACAGTGCGAAAAATTGCAGATTGGCTGGAGCACGTTTTGGAGGACACCATCGGGACAACTTTTTGTCTTAATTTACAAGTTCGAGGCAAACCTATCTTTAAACAAAGAATCTCCACCTGGATCTCTTCTTGTTTATAGTTTTGTTATAGACTGGACAAGAAACGTATTCCAAGATCTATAAGAGCCCATTCAGTAAGAGGAGTGGCATGTTTGAAATCTGTTCCCATTCCGGAAATTTGCAAGGCTGCTACGTGGTCATTTGTCACTCGGTGTGTGGAGTCCATCTGACTTGGTGGTGGATGGGGTGGGGGGTGGGGGGGTTCAAATGTTCAATGTGTACTTACCGAGCAGCATTAATTACAAATACATGTAAGTAGCACCAATTGGCACAACCAGTACCAATGGCATATCTGCAGTGCTACACCTAGAATTCCCACATACAGTTTATTAAAGGAAAGTGTTAAACAAACAAAGACAAATTAATGTTCTTTTGAAGATAGGTTTTCTTTAACTAAAGCTGTTCAAAATACCATTTCAAAAGAATAGGTTTACTATATTTAAAACAAAAAACCAACAAAAAAAACTGTCATCTGTATACATTTAACAGTATAAACTTAGCTGCAGCAATGACCAATCAAGAGTTGTTTCTTCATTTAGTCTTATTCCATTGAGAAATTATGTATGTGGCTTTGTGGTTGCTTCTAAATATGGTCCATTGAGTTAGGGGGCAAGGTTGCCCATAATAAAACAATAATGTAACTGTTGCTACTGCAACCAAGTCATTTCTGGCTAGTTTTAAAATATTTATTTTGTTTACTTTATATATTGGGGCAAGTTTTGCACTTGCTTTAGATCGGGTACATTATTTTGCATCCAACGACGGGGAGAGCAATATAATTACAAATATTGTAATTGCCTTATGATTTCAGGTACGTGCCTTTTTAAAGTAAGGCTGTGAAAGGACTGCAAGTCTATTAGTTTTCTATACACAAATAAGCTTACTTGACTTGCAAAATGTTTGTCTTAAACAATACAAGCAAATTCATACTTGGTTTGGGTAAATGAGTACACAACATACTTCAGTGTGAAAGTTGAATATTAATTACAATAAAGAACAATGACAAGTTTTTAATGAAAAAAATACATGTAGCTGATGTCACTAAAGTAAAAACAGGCTTCTGTTATTTTGACTATGGGTCAAGCCAGTGTTCGTGTAGGGTGCGTTTTATTATGTTTGATTCTTTTGTTTTTATCAGTGTCGGCCTTCTGGCATCTTCTCAATGCCTTTGTTTTTTAATTACATTTTAAACCATTTAAAGGCAAAGCCAAATACAACAGTAGTGTGTGTACACTGAGAAAATAAAAAGTGGAGGGGCAAAATATATAATTTGCTCCCCCTTTAATCAAAGCCTACAAACATGTGCGCCTATGCCCTATGGGTTAAGCGCCTATGATTGTATATACCTTTGAAGTGTGGTTTGGAAACACACAGATGTCTCCTATAATGTAGTACTCTATACTTGTGTTAACGACACTTGTGCCCTTTTAAACCTCTGTATTTACACCCATGCAGGCACAATGTAACTGTAACCCAAAATGTTTTGATAACCATTTGGATTTGATCATCATGTTTATCATGTATTGTTAAAATAATATATAATTTAAGAGTTTGGAGGTGCTGTGGGGATAATAATACATCAAAAATAGAACTAAAATTTTCACAATTTAAGTTTTCGTAAATAACCACTTAATTAAAATAAAATATTATTGTTATATTTGATCCACAAACACTTCTTCATGCCTAATCTGCCTTTATTTACTTCAAAAGAAAGCCATATATATGTAGACGCTTATTTCATGATTCAAAGGGAAATCTCAGGATACAGGTTAGTTAAATAGGGCAATCCATTTTTTAATGGATGTGAATTGATTTTAAAATATGATGCACATCACCTAAAATTGTAGTTTTAAATAAAGTTTATTTCTAATTATCTTTACTGAAACATTAAAACTAGTGTCTGCTTCTTTGTCATTGGGCAATAATTCAATCTTTTTATGACCAGCTCTGTGCCATTGGCAAAATCTTAGCTGTGTGCAGGCTTATTCCAAATTCGGTCAATGGGTTGCCCCATCCCTGTGTGTATTTCTGTGTTATATTTTGCAAGTTGTGTGTTAATGCTGGTGTATAGTCATTGGTACACAGTATATAATGTGGGTTACGAGCACGAGTGTTTAAAATGTATATTTGTATTTAGGCACGAGGATTGCACAGCACCTCACATGCAGGTAAAATGTAATAATATGTGAGCACGGGGAATTGTGTTCGGTTAGTGGAGAATGGCATTGGAGACGGAGGTAACAGTAATAATAATAGCAGCTCACCATATTTGACACTGTAGTCTGCTTTGTTTTGTTTCTTTGTTTTGGCTACCAGTGCCGTGTCCTGTGTTTTGTTTGTCTTTCAAACCTTTTATTTTCTGTCTATTTAATTATTAAATACTGAGCGCAACCAAGCGCTCAGCTTCACCAAACTCCACGTCTCTGTCTGTTCTGTGTTGGTCCCTGTTTCTGGCCCATTACAGCTGTCTTTGTGACACCATCCCAGCAAATACCAGTGTTTTAACATTAGAAAACTACTGGTGTTTCAAGATGCAAAAAAAACGAGAAAACTCATCCTACTAGTCTATCTTTCGAAGTCACCTTGAGAAACATGGTACCCAAAATTATAGTGCTTTGAAAATCTGTACTAATTGCCTATAATTGTTTGCAGTGTTTTATGTCTTGCTGTAATAGGCACAGTTCCAATAGGGCAATTTAACTTTTTGTTTCCCTGACTCCAGGATGACTTTGATTTTTAGGGCTTGCCACCAAAGTACACATTTGACCTAGTTGCGCTCAGACAATTAGTACTTTAAATAGTATTATTTGCTTAAGATTAAAATATTTTAAATACATTTTGTATTCTCTGGTATTTTGACATTCAGTAACTTGCACAGCATAAAATTGCCTTCAAAGATTCTGTATTTAGCATCATTTTACATAAATGCATATATTATATGCATTTATGCAAGATATTTACAGTAGTTTCACTGGACTGAAGTTCTCAAATACAGTTAAGAGGATACATAATTGGTATCCCACTACTTTTAAAAACTGTTAGACATTTTGTGCTAGCAAAGGTAAGTTAAGTTTACCCACATATTTATCGGAATTTTGAGTTCATATGGAAACCTACACACTGGTTTCAATATCTTGACAAACAAGACTACAGGAACTGTATATCCAGATAAATAAATAAAAATACAATGTTTAATATAGCACACTTTCAACTGGTCTTGAGATGAATGAACCATTTGCAGCTTGTTTGCTACAAGTCTGAACTGTAATCCTCAACCAGGAATAGGTACTGTTAACCAGGAGCTATGGGTGACCCCTCAGTGCTCTTCCTTCAAGTGCCCTGAGGTGAATGTGGATTTTAAATTCTTCACTAACCCCGTACAACTGAACAAAGTAATTATTTAGCAAGATATCAATTCAAACTTGCATAGCTTCTCCAGATGAATAATTCCCTGTTAGAGGCATCACTGGGAATAATTGTTTTATGGCATTGGTGAGATTCCTTGTTGTCATTATCTCTATGCCACTTGATCTCCAGTCACTACACACCCTGTCCATGCTTGCATCATGACATCACTGCCCTTTCTTAAATCCTTTTTCTAGTTCTTGCTGAGAGCTAAAAATAGTGTTTTCTTTGAAACTTTGTTTGCTAAAGGGATTTATAGCAGTAATTTGATTACTGAACTTTGTGTGGTTTCTATAGCAGTTGTTAACCAACCACATTCTGCATGCAACTTTTAAAATGTTTAAGATCCTTTCCCTTTTGTGCAGTTATCTAAGAACTGAGATTTTTAGTTTGATTTCAATAGAAGTAGATGTGAAATTCTAGTGACGCCGGAAGTTGTTAACCCCTCAAGTTCCTTAAGTTTTACCATGGTAATCTATTTTTTGTGTTTTCTGGAAGCACACTGTGGAAGGGTGGTGGGTAATTCACTGACTCAGGAGACAGACAGATGAACTTGACAACACCGCACAGGTGCCCAGTTTTATTTAGGGTGTTTTGGGTGTCTTTAGCCCGCAGAGGGCGCTGTTGGTCCGTGGTCTGCTTACCAACTATGGTAAACAGAACAACGGGAATATCAAGCAATGGTAAACAGTCCAGGCACACTCACAGGTGCTTCAAAACAATAATACAAAAATCAGAGGCACAAAGAAACGGGGAAAATAAAACTGTAACAAAACTACAGAGAAAAGGTGCTGCACTTTGCAGCGATATCCCGGTCGCCGCTGCCCGTGCGACCTGGATCACCGACCTATGCTGCCGGCTAACTAGCCTGCTCGGCTACAGTATTCCGGGGTCTGCCCAAGGGTTCCCCGCCCTCACTGTCTCGCTCTGAAACTCTGTCTCGTTCTCTCCCGACTGGTTCTCTGTCCTGGACCAGCGCTTCCGCACTCTCGGCGCGTTTAAAAGGGCAGACCTGAGGAAACAGCAGTGCATTATCTTATAGGGCTAACAATCTCCCAAGACTCGCCTCTCAGCCATTCAGAGAGGGGGAAAGTACACACACCCACTTTCCCACCTCACCGTGTCACTGCCATGACTCGCAGGCGGTTGTTGGACGACTGCCGCCCTCTTCCTGCAGCACTGTGAACACGCCAGCAGAGTCAGCGCAGATCTCCGCCTGCTACACACACCCTGTCACTTTTTTACTCTAAATCTAACCCCGGACAATGCAATATTGAAGAATAACGCCAGTTCAGTTAGGACTATGTGGTACTTTAGACTCACCAAAGAATGTATGACAAATGAAACTTCAAAAATCTGCGGATACCAACATTTTTGCCTGATTTCTTGTAGATCTCATCAGCATCTATCCAAAAGTATCTTTGGGTGATTTTTTGGAGCCTCCCCACATGAGTTATTTAGGCCTAAACTTGGTAGACATACCAAAAACTCCAGTTTCAGAGGGGATTAATGACCAGTGGGCTGAAGTTCGAACAGAACTACCCCTCGTCTGGTAACTTAAGTGCTCCTGGTATTTTTTTCGAACGAGGTGCGTGTAGCGTGTAAGTTGAGCCCAGGGTGATTTTTCTGGTCAGGGTCACTTTAGGTTGACCTTAGCCAAGTCTCAGCTCGAAGGGGAAATTTTATATTTTATTTATTTATTTTTAATGATGTTTTAGCGTTTCTGAACTCAGCAGGCCCAAAAACCCCAGGTGATTTTTTTTCTAGCAAAATCTGAGACAGTCGGTTGAGTTGGTAGGGAATGACCCATATAGAACTGGAAGTAATGCCTACCAATAATACCACTGTGAGGCGTGTGAGTAAAAATGGATTTTCCAGACAGTGATTTACGTGTAAAAATTTAAATTTTATTTAATATTACACAGAAAAAAAAAGAAAAATAATAAAGAAGGATGTGAGGGAGGGAGTGCAGGAGTAATCAAAAATAAAGGAATGGAAGCCTCTTAGTCCTCTTCGCGCTCTGCTTAAATCCAAAAATAAAACAAAAAGGAATAAAAACAGAAAAGAGCCAAGTTAGTAAAGCCTCCGTTCGTGACACAGTCCAAACTCCCACATACTTCCCTCCAGCCTGTTTTCCCCCGCCTCTATTCCTTAGGACCAACCCCGAACACAGTAGCACGTTCCCTTTAGTATGCAAACCCCGCCCCGGTAGTCAGTGGATCACCAATCCCAAACTGACAGGTATCCTTAATTTCACTTGACTCCAGTGGCTTGAATTTACATAATCGTACTTCCGCCCCTCACCAAGGTGCCGCCCCTCAAAAAGATGACTTTTGTCATGGTCACAAGACCTTGGTAAGGGAAGTCCCGAGTTGGTTTGATGCCTTCTACTGTTGGGAGGCTGAATTGCAGACCGAAACCCCTTTGACTCATCACATATCCCACCCCTCAGAGTGGAGCCGAAGGAACACTCTGAAACCTCTAACCCCTCCTTTTCCCCTCCCTCCCGGGAAAAAAAAATCAGCGTTTTGATGTAACTTACCTGCACGATGCCTTATTTGAAAGGCGAAGGGTTGGAGCGCCAGGTACCACCGCGTAATCCTAGCGTTGAATCCTTCATTGTGTCTAAGCACTTTAAAGGAGCGTGATCTGTGATGAGTACAAAGGGTCGTCCCAGAAGATAGTATTTTAAGGACTCCACCGCCCATTTTACTGCCAGGCATTCTTTCTCTACCACAGAGTACCTTTGTTCTCTCGGCAGTAACTTCCGACTAATATATAATATCGGGTGTTCTATACCATTTTTTTCCTGGGACAGAACCGCCCCCAGACCAGTCTGCGATGCATCGGTCTGAAGGATGAACTCTCGGCTGAAATCCGGGCTTACTAATGCTGGGGCCTGACTCAAATTAGTTTTAATAGATTCAAAGGCTGTCTGACACTCTGCACTCCACTTAATTTTATTTGGAGCGTTCTTTTTAGTGAGATCAGTGAGAGGGGCGGCTATAGTGGAAAAGTGTGGAATAAAGCGGCGGTAATAACCAGCCAATCCCAACAATGATCTCACCTGGGTTTTTGTGGTAGGTACCGGTGAATCCAACAAAGCCTGGACTTTTGAAACCAACGGTTTCACTCTACCCTTACCCATTATGAAACCTAAATATTTTGTTTCTTCTTTTCCAATAGCGCACTTTGCCATGTTCGCTGTGAGCCCCGCCTTCCTCAGAGACTGTAGGACGGCTTTTAATCTACTCAAATGTTCTTTCCAGGAAGAACTGTATATGACTACATTATCGATATATGCAGCTGCATACTCTCGATGAGGTTGTAATACCCTGTCCATTAGTCTCTGGAAAGTTGCGGGAGCTCCATGAAGTCCGAACGGCATAGTACAAAATTGAAAAAGGCCATCTGGGGTTGAGAATGTCGTTTTCTCACAAGAGGCTTTTACTAATGGAATTTGCCAGTATCCTTTCGTCAGATCCAAAGTTGAAATAAACCGAGCTCGCCCCAGCCTGTCTAAGAGTTCATCTACTCGAGGCATGGGATATGCATCAAACTTAGAGATAGCACTCACCCTCCTAAAGTCTATACATAACCGTAGTGACCCATCTGGTTTGTCTATTGGTACAATTGGGCTACACCACTCACTTCGGGAAGGTTCAATTATCCCAAGTTTCAACATACACTCCACCTCCCTCCGGACAGAATCTCTCCGACTTTCTGGAATGCGATACGGTCTCTGTCTAACTCTCAGACCTGGCGGAGTGATAACCGCGTGTTCAATCAAATGCGTTCTTCCGGGCACGTTAGAAAACACATCACCAAACATTTTGATTAAATTGCTTACCTCTTTGCGTTGATCAGGAGTTAATTGTTCCCCCATCGGAACCCCAGCTGCTGATACTGGCTCAATTGAGGGTCCATAGTCCTCTCCCTCCTGTTCGGGAGATATAAAATGGACCTCCCGTTCTTTCCACGGTTTGAGGAGATTAACATGATAAATTTGATTTTCCTTCCGACGCCCAGGCTGTCGAATCTCATAATTAACTTTTCCAATTGCTCGAATGACCTCAAAGGGACCCTGCCATTTAGCAAACAACTTAGATTCTGATGAGGGAAGCAACAACAACACTTTGTCTCCAGGTCAAAAGTTCCTAATTCTTGCATTTTTATTGTAGCTTTGCTGCTGCTTCTGCTGTGCCACTTTGAGATTGTCATGTGCCAATCGACCGACTAATTCTAAGCGATCGCGTAGCTGTAATACATATTTCACTATATTTTTAGAGTCTTTTGACTGTTCTTCCCAGCCTTCTCTTATGAGATCCAAGATACCCCGCGGCTGCCGACCGTACAAGAGCTCAAACGGGGAGAACCCCGTTGAGGATTGTGGTACCTCACGAACTGCAAAGAGCAAGTAGGGAAGCAGTTTAGCCCAATTACGTTTCTCCTGATCTACAAAGCGGCGCAACATACTTTTTAAAGTCTGATTAAATCGTTCAACAAGCCCATCCGTTTGAGGATGAAAAACTGAGGTTCGAATTGAACGGATTTTCAATAATTTATATAATTGCTGAATACAGCCTGACATAAAATTAGTGCCCTGATCAGTGAGAATTTCTTTCGGGATTCCCACCCTAGAAAATATTTTAACCAATTCATTTGCTACTACTTCTGCACTCATAGAGCGTAAGGGAACAGCTTCTGGATATCGTGTTGCGTAGTCCACTACTACCAAAATATCGATATCCTGACTCTGCTCCCTCCAGAGGGCCTACTAAATCTACACCAATCCTCTCAAACGGTACTCCACTAATTGGCAGTGAGACCAGAGGTGCGGTGCGAACTAACTTAGGGGCAGCTAATTGACATTCCGGACACTCAGATACATACTTCCGCACAAGACCATAAACCCCAGGCCAAAAAAACCGGGCCAGAATTCGTTCCTGAGTCTTTTCAGTTCCTAAATGACCTGAAAATGGAATGTCATGCGCCAATCTCATGACTTCTGACTGAAAAGGCCTAGGAACCAATAACTGTTTTACGAGCTGTCCCGTCCCGGGAGCCTGGGTTATTAATAAGTAATAAGTGCCCAGATACAGAAAAATGCGAAAATACCACTGGTTGTCCTTCCTGCATATCCTTCCCCTCAATATATCTAACCTGTTTCCAAGCGTACTGTAATGTGGGATCATTTTGTTGTTCATAGCCCAGGTCAATATCTCGGTCCCAATGATTAGGTACGCTGAGAGGAGTGTCTTATTATGTGACCTTCCACATCAGTAACCTCGCAGCCCCGGTCACACTGAACACCTACTCCTTTACCCTGCCGTTTACAAGATTGGTTTACTTTTGAGTCAGACCCCTCCCCTTGTCGTCTCAGAGTTCCCTCATATTTTTCCACCCTGCACTCTCTCTTTGTTTTTCTCGGGCGGATTTTAGGGTTAAACAGGTCGGATTGTAACGGGAAAATCTCGCCAATTGTTTTCTCCCGTTGCTTAGATTGTCCCCTGGTAGAAACTAAGACCATTTCCCGACCTAAAATACGATCAAAAAACGTCTCTTCCCAGGAGAACAGGGTATGGTAAACATTGCGCTACAGCCACTTTAACGTAAGCTGAGTAACCATCAACAGTAAGTCTAACTTTAGTGGTGGGATAAACCAGAGTTTCTCCATGGATACATGAGATAGCCACTTTACCCTGTGGCTGCCAGGTTACCCCCTCCAAAAGAGCTTGTCGAATCAATGTTTGTGCACACCCAGAGTCCGCAAATGCATTAGTACTCTTATCCCCGACCTATACTCTTAATTGATAAGGGCCCTCCCAACATTCCCCAGTGTTCTTACCTGTTACTGCCGACCAGGATCTTCTTGCCAGGTCTACCTCCATCATCGGACAATCCCTGGCTATATGTCCGGGCTCATTGCATCGGTAACAAACTGGGGTAGAAGGCACCAACGGGGTTTGCTTGTCCTGTGAGTTGGTGACTGACAGGTTAGGGGGTTTTTCTCTCGCCCAAGATGGGGCTAACCTCGACCTCCATGGTCTGAAGGTCTGGTTACCTCCTCTGGGCTTCACTGATGGGTTGGTCCTGGTTAGTTTAGGCACAGGAGTGGGGTTAGAGGCGGCGCCTTCATTCGCATCCTCATAAGCCTCCGCCAGGATGATGGCCTTCTCGAGAGTGGTAGGTTGATTCCTTTTAACCCACTCCCGATTTCCTGGCGGTAGTATGGAGGCGAACTGCCCTATAGCGATCTTCTGCACCAGTTCTTGTGGGTGTGTGTTCTTCCGGTTGCAGCCACCGGGTGCACTGATCCAGGAGATACTGTCCCGCAACCCGGGGCCGCACCCCCTTGGACAGCTGGTATTCCCGGAAACGGCGCCGGTATGTTTCTTCCATGATCCTGAGGCGTGAGAGAATGGCTTATTTTACTTTTATATAATCCGCTGCCTCCGAGGCCATCAAGGCTCTATACGCTGCTTGCGCTTCTCCTGTCAAACAGGGTGCCAATTTCATGGCCCAGTGTTCCTTGGGCCACCCTGCTGCTTCTGCCAGTCTCTCAAAGGTGACCAAGAACGCCTCAGGATCATCTTCCGGAGTCATCTTCTGTAGCTTTGGTTGTGAAGAAAACATCCGGGCAACCGCTGTTTCCGCCGCTGGTGTCGAGATTTTCTCTACCAGCTGACCAAAGAACTGGGCGAGCTGTTCCTGGCGCTGTGCTTCCCTCTCCTCTCGCTTCTCCTCCTGCTCCCTAAACATCGCCAAAACTGTAGCTGGATCCATCTCCCACAATGACACCACTTGTGAGGCGTGCGAGTAAAAATGGATTTTCCAGACAGTGATTTACGTGTAAAAATTAAAATTTTATTTAATATTACACAGAAAAAAAAAAGAAAAATAATAAAGAAGGATGTGAGGGAGGGAGTGCTGGAGTAATCAAAAATAAAGGAACGGAAGCCTCTTGGTCCTCTTCGCGCTCTGCTTAAATCCAAAAATAAAACAAAAAGGAATAAAAACAGAAAAGAGCCAAGTTAGTAAGGCCTCCGTTCGTGACACAGTCCAAACTCCCACGTACTTCCCTCCAGCCTTTTTTCCCCCGCCTCTATTCCTTAGGACCAACCCTGAACACAGTAGCACGTTCCCTTTAGTATGCAAACCCCGCCCCGGTAGTCAGTGGATCACCAATCCCAAACTGACAGGTATCCTTAATTTCACTTGACTCCAGTGGCTGGAATTTACATACTCGTACTTCCGCCCCTCACCAAGGTGCCGCCCCTCAAAAAGATGACTTTTGTCATGGTCACAAGACCTTGGTAAGGGAAGTCCCGAGTTGGTTTGACGCCTTCTGCTGTTGGGAGGCTGAATTGCAGACCGAAACCCCTTTGACTCATCACAACCACATACTTGCAAGGCAAGATAACTAGAGGTTTCATACACTGGTTGCTTCAATTAAAAAATATATCTATACACAGAATACAGTTGCTATTATTTGAAACCATAGATAATTAAAAGTGAGGGATATCTTTATGATAAGTGTAAATGCTCAATTATCCAAACTTCTCTTGGTACACACAGCTGTTTTTCTTTTAATCAGTGTTACTTTTGGCATAATTTTGAGAGAATCGTAAGGCATCTGTATTTTAAGGGTTGGTATGCCTGTTAAAAACAAATAATGGTGTTATGTATAAGGGTATGTGGGTTTGTGTTTTGCATTTTCAATTACAGATCTGTTAGGATGGTAAATTACTCCTCATTCTAGTTTAGGATTGAATTAGTTTTAAATGCACAAACACCAAAGAGGTCACCCAGATCCCACAGTTTGGTAACTTTAAACTGACTACTTTGTTCTGTTAAAACAAGCACTGACATGATATTTCAAGCACAACAGTTCAAAGTACATTTTTATTCCTTAACCACGGCTTAATGATGCTTTGTGATTGTCTGCCATTGCATATCTGTGTGATTCAATGCCACATTCCGGCAGCAGTCTAATATTTTGAATAATTATATAATTATAGGTAGAATAGCAAATAAAACTTGCAGTAATCTGTTCTTGTAAAAGGCCTACAGTTTATTGTGGGCAGAGCCTACATCATTATGATGTATGGTATGTGCCTGTTAGGTTTCTTCTGGCAGGGAGGCTAACTGCATGCACCTATTTTGATTTCCTGCTGAGTTTGATAAAAGGAGTCATTCATTTAGTGGAAAGAAAAATGTGAAACTGTATGGGTCCCAACTCCTTGAAATTCAAATTACTGGTTTTGGTTCAAGTGAAACTGTGAAAGGTTTTCAAGTTTCTACTTTTGGAGTGCAAACAGTAAGGTTGGTGTGGCTATAGGCTGTGTGGTTTCATGAGGTACAAAACCACTATATATACTCCTTTTGTGTAGGGCTTCTCTCCATACTGTATTTTTGGTTTGGTAATTTCTTTCTACAGAAGTCTGCATGTCACTTATCATATTTCTTGATCTGCCCATCCAGTTCTGATGAAACCTGCATTCCTAATTGTTGTTTTTATAGAGAAATACAGTAAAGATGTTCTCCATGTTTGATTTGCATTACCTTGGTACACAGTATGTAACAAGAACCAAAAAGCTGTTGAATAGACCCTATTTCAAATGTCTGCAAAAGAACAATATTACCTTGTAAAAGTGTAGATACATATCTTTAATAAATGTTTTTAAATGTATTGTTCAGATGACTTATGCCACCAGAAAGCCATAACACACATACGTGACGCAGCACCGCTGGGCATTTCTGCGGTGTGTTATTGCTTATTCCTAAACCAGGCACACACGAGAGGTATGCACTACACGGTTTTCTGCTACAATATTGTAAAAAAAATTGAATGGTAGTTGTCAGTACCACACAGTGGGCAATGTACTTGAATATAATGTACAGCTAGGGCCAAATGTTTTGCAAGACCTAGAATTTTAGGATTGAGACATTATAAAAATAAACTATATGAACATAGTAGTACAGTATTTCATGTTATATTTCAAAATGTCACGTTTTAAAATTTGTCAGTTTTTCATTAAGTATATGGGAAACTACAAAGAGATATGTAATTCAATATGTTAACATAACATTATTCCATGGGTTTCATTTATTTTGCTTTATGAAGCAAAATCTGTTGTTCTGTAGGGTAATGCAAAACTTTTGGTCATATCTGTAATGCCCCCAATATAATCTACTAAATAAAAACACTTGTTTATATATCAAAGTTGTTTTTCTGTCCTCTATCTGCAGATGTATCAAACGAGCGATCAACTTGGCAAAGAAACATACATATATACAGACAATGTTGCTGACAGCAAGTAGACTACAGTCACTGAAATAATACAATTGTTTTACCGTGTCATCCAATAATTTAGTAAAAATAGTAGTGGCCTACATAAATGATAAAAATGGGAAAAAAGTGATAACAGTATCATTTGATACTATGAGGGAGTAGCTATTTTTGTTTAGCGTTTGCTGAGGCTACATGGAGGACGCTTATCAGGAGTGATGCATAAAATACTGACCTGCCTGTCAGGTCTTTGGTTCCCAGACATTTGCATTCATTTCAGCTTCCTGGCAGGAAGTATGGAAGGGATCAAACACTTCAGTGTGCTTGGACACCTTTGTAGACAACAGTTTGTCATTCATGATTTTTCCTGTCAAGCACGTGTGTTACCACTAGGCTGTGATTGGTTAGTCCATCAATGGTACCACACGGCATCTGGAAAAAATTGCCCTGGATTTGATTTGCACTGCTCAACAATACTGTGGTATTCTATCGCTCTGGTCTGTGCTGCATCATTTAGTAATATTGCCAATATTGCATCGCGCCTAGTATGTTTGTCCTGGTCTTTACACTATATCATAAAAAACTATTTTGTTTTATTTATTAGTTGTATTGCTAATTTGTATGAAAAATATTTCATAACCTGCCCTTTAAGGAAAAATACAGCTCTACATCAAAAGTATGTTTGAATAGTTGCATCGGTTCCAGTAAAGTAAAGTTTTGTTACTAGAAAAATATTCTTGAATGTTACTTTTAATACAACTTTAATCCTTATAATTGTATGTAATATTCCTACTTAAGCTAAACATGAAAGACATGCTTTTGCCTAGTATGGAAGATTCAGCCAAGAGAAACTTAATACAAAAGCATTCCATTGTTCCTGCCTTCATAGTTTTGATTTTAATACTTTTGCTGTCTATCCCCTTCCTGTGTTTGTGTATCATCAAGGTAACTTGTCTCATCCATCATACATAATAAATTATAATTGGAGAGCATACCTGGTTGGTTTATGAATATAGCAAAACAAACAGTAAACATGAGCTAGACAGCCTTTTGCACAGCATATGTTTTGTTGCTATTCTCAACAACTACTTCAGTGTTCTTTTTACCAACCCCAATCCTGCGGTGAATGTTTGGATTCAGAACTGTAGGCGTATGTATGTCACACTTTACATTCAATGTTGAAACTTGCTAAAGACATTCTTTAGCAAATGCAGGTCATGTAAGTTCAAACGCACAACGGACTGTATATTTGTCAATTGTCTTGAGTGCTTTGCATATTATAAAGGACCCAATGAGCTAAAATAATAATAATTTCTATGTTTGGGAATTTAACAGTTTGTCTGTATTTCAAGCAAAGCTCGCTATGAAAGGAGCACACTAGCAAGAAGCATGACAGCACTGGGGATTCAGAATAACAACCTCTTCCTGCTCTCATAATATTTGCCATATGATTGATACTGTCTGTTAGTTATATGTGGATC
The DNA here is from genome assembly GCF_017654505.1 of Polyodon spathula. Taxonomy (NCBI): domain Eukaryota; kingdom Metazoa; phylum Chordata; class Actinopteri; order Acipenseriformes; family Polyodontidae; genus Polyodon; species Polyodon spathula. Next base: position 51,378,951 of record NC_054534.1, on the reverse strand, counting down.
TCACAATGCCATGCTGTACTTGTGAATGTTCTCCTACTTTATTTTGCACATGGCCATTCTCCCTCAACAGAATGAATTGGTACTTTTCTAATTTGGCTAATGGTAGAGTGAGGAGAAGTGCTTTTCTGTTCATTAGGAGTAGCTGTTACTATAGCTGTGATAGCTCTTGATAACCTTTTGTATGGATATTCATATGTTATTGAGGTTGTGATATCAACCATCACATGCACAATGAGTTAAAATAGTTACGATTTAAAACATTTCAAGATGTAACATCTTTTAAGCCATTCTGGAATCCATTATTTGAAACAGACCAAATCACTCCCTACAAAAAGCATTAGTCTTGGTCCTTATCTGCTTCTCTAAGTGTGGGTGTCAGAGATAATCCACTTGAAGTGGTTAAGCTTAGGACCTGAATACATTTGGAAATTAAACCTTTGTCTGTAAATACCATCCATGAAGATACTTTAATTTACACATTTGACTTAGGACCCCGTACCTGTGTTTAACCTTCTGAATTTGCTTTAGAAATGTACTTTCTCAAAGTGTACCAAGCTGTGGGAATTGTGAGGATGTATGGGGATTCCAGATTTAGAATAGCATATTAGTATAGAAGTGATCTTAAAGATATCAACCCTGGTGTTAATGCAATACAGTAACAATGGAAGTGGAAGGCTGACTGGTTCTATAAATAGAAAATTTCGAAGAGAATTTCTTTGCTTATAAAGGTTTAAATCTTTATTAAAGGATGTCTGGAGGAGTCCGCTTTGTCTGAGGTTTAACCCATTAGGCTCCACCGCTTATAACTGACATATAATAATTACACACATGCTAGTTTGCTGTTGTCTGGAAAATCTCAGATCTGCACACAACGTTTCCGCTAGGAAAAACTGCTGACTGTCACAGTGACTGAACTATGAACTATCTTTGTTTTCAAAAGTACATTCATATTTTGCTTTATAATTTCATAGGCAAATATTTTGCACCATAGTTCTTAGCGTAACTGAAAACTACAGGTATAATATGAGAGTGAATTAAAGCATTTTGTACTGAAGATAGGAGGGTGTGCAAACTTACATAATATATAATAATAGCTATTTTTACATAGTGCCTTTCATAGTGGAACCACCATAAAGCACTTTACAGAGTTAGGCTGTGAACTGTGCACATAAGTCTGGTGTGACAGGGCAAAAGCCCTGCATGTAAATAGTATGGTTTGGTGCACATGTAAATAAAGTTGGATTACTTTGAATCTAAGTTTGGCAGAATGTGGCTATTGATTAATTGATGGTCAATCAAGCCCCAGCCACATGGTATTTTAAAGGGTATGTAAAGGGAGCCAGACCCTTTGTTTGGGAAGGTAGAGCTGAGAGTTGCAGGCTGTGCTCACTGCTATCACATGATAGCATTGCTTGGGTGCGAGTTTCTTTTGTTTGTATTATTGATTTGTCTGTTTTTAAACCTTTCATTTTCGTTTAATTAAAGTGTGCTTTGGCACTTAAACCACAGCTCCTATCTTTTAGTCTCCCTGGTGTTAACCACCCTTGACCACTGTCATACTGGTGTTGCATGTGGGTTAGCTCCCCCTTGAGACTAAGAAAGGACCACAGCCCTTGTGCAACAGTCTGGAATACACAGAAGGTTCTTAATAAGAAGTTAGATATCTTCCTGACAGAACTATAACTCTTTCACCTGCAGCATGCGCATCAACATCTATCAGGTATATGCTGCCAAGTATCAGTGCAAACTGTGGAGACACCTACCCCGGAGAACATGGAACAGGCTATGCAGCTTGCAGAAGAGGTTAAGAATGTGTGTAAGATTCAACTACAGGTTGCATGTGACACTATTGGCACCAACACCAGGGCTGTGACAAACGTTTTCTCTATAAGTAGGTAACTTCAGATGAAGATATCTACACTAACTGCAGACACACAAACCAGTTGGAGTTGCCCTTTGAGGGGGATCTTGTCTTTGGTACAGGCCTTAAGAATTCCCTGTCCTCCATGAAGGAGACAAGGCAGGCTATCAGATCCTGCTCAGCAACCGGAAGAGATGCATCCTCCAGTAAGGGGGTATTTTAAGCATTCCAGTCTCAACCACTATCCCCATCAACTGATGCAGGGAAGGAGCTTCCTGCTGATGTACAGGACCGGGTGCTCGCTTCCCCGCACCTCCTGAGACAAAACTGCCCCGAGTCCTGTCTCTGATGCATCCGTCTGCAGGGTGAACTTCCTACTGAAACCTGGACTGCACAGCACTGGCTTGTTATACAGTCTCCACTTCAAAGCAAGAAAGGCCCTCTGGCACGGCTCTGTCCACTGATCCGTATTTGGGGCAACCTTCCGGATGACTTCCGTCAGAGGCATAGCGAGCGTGGCGAAGTTCTGGATTAACTTTCTGTAATAGCCCGCTAGTCCCAAGAAGGAACGCACATGGGTTTTGGTTGTAGGGACCTTAGCAATTAGCAGTCTGATCTGGCCACTCCCAAATACCCCAAATACTACAACTCACTCTTCCCAATGGCATATTTCTTTGGGTTAGCAGTGAGCCTAGCCTCCCGCAAGGATTGCAGTACTGCCGCTACCTTACAAAGATGACTCTGCCAATACTCACTGTGGATAACCACATCATCTAAAGCAATACAAGCAGCGACGTACTGCTGATGGGGCTGCAAAATGTGATCCATCACTGCTCGAAAATGGCTGGTGCTCCATGTAACCCAAAAGACATGGTCCTCAATTGGTACAACCCGAAGGGAGTCAAATGTGTTCCTCTCTCGGGATTAGGGGGTCAGGGATATCTGCCAGTACCCCTTTGTTAAATCCAATGTTGTCATAAAATGAGCCATGCCTAGGCGCTCCAGCCACTCATCTACTCGGGACATGGGATAAGCATCGAACTTCGATTTTTTTTTCATTGACTCGCCTGAAATCAATGCAAAACCGAGTAGAACCATCTGGCTTATCCACCAACACAATTAGACTGTTCCAGTCACTTTGGAATTCTTCTATTACCCACAGTCTGAGCGTTTCATCAATTTCAATTTTTATTACCTGCCTTTTGTGCTCAGGTATACGGTACGGCCTCTGGCGAACTGGCGCCCCCGGCTCAATTTCAATGTGATTATGGGCTACTCGAGTCTGCCCCTGGACGGGAGAAAACGCATCAGGAAACTCCACCAGTGGCGCCTGAGCCTGACATTTCTGTTTGAGTCAGATTATCTGTAGTCTGTACCGACCCTTTTTTCACCAATACAGAAAGATCAGGTCCCAAGTCTGTGACATCATCTGCTTGCGCCCCTAACAAAGCCTCTTGTTGCAACCAGGGCTTCAAGGGGTTTACATGTTGACTGTGCTTTTCTCTCTGTTGCTCCGGCTGGCAGATCTCATAATCCACCGTCCCAGTGTGGCGTTTAACCACATAAGGGCCTTGCCACTTCGCCAGAAGTTTACACTCAGAGCTAGATGACAATAGAAGTACTTTATCCCCACAGGAGCGTTGTACAGTGAAAAAAACAGCAATATTTACTCACTGTTTTATTTCTCTTTTTACATTCCACATAACAAAACTAGGATCATATTAGAAAAATAAAAGTTTGATCACTATACAAGTCATTTCATTTGCAAGTTGGAATGATGTAGCTGAAGCAACATCTTAATGTTAACACTGGCAGCTTCACATTTATGTTGAGATCACTATTTGTTAGCTAGTGTTGCATGATCTTCTGTTTTTATATGTACAGTCTACATGTCAGTGTGTATAGGCTGAGAAATGTCAAAACTGTAGTCACTACCAATTCTCACACTGTGTTAGACTAATAAAATAAAAGCGAGCCAAGGTTTGGGTCCCTGTGTTTTTTTTCTCATTTGAGTTAAACTAGGTAAATCTAGTCCCTAGCGGTTGTTCATCGAGGATTGTTCATAACTTGATGTGTTGTGTGACTGTGTGTGTGATATATATATATGTCATGTTACGTATCTGTACAGTGACTCACATATCGCGTGTGGTGAACTATGCATTGCCCTGCCGACCTAATCCCTCCCTACCTGGGTGGTGCTTGGCCAATTGTGCACAACCCAATTATTGTTACTTGTAATAATACACCTTTTGGAGAGAGTTGATACTTTTAAATACTTAGGTGTCAATATCGATACAACTCTTAAATTTGAAAAACACATACAAGAAATATGTAGCAGAATTCAGAGAAAACTTGGATTGTTGTATGGCCAGCATCCTTTCTTACATTTTACATCAATGATTAAATTAGCTAAGCAGCTCTTGTTTCCTATTATGGACTATAATGATGTGATTTACATGACTGCTAGTAAGTTATTTGGATAAAATTGATACATTATTTGATAGGATTTGTAGATTTGTTCTTCAGTGTACTCCTTTAGAACGTCGCTGTACCTTGTATTCTGGGTTAAACTTGTTGTCACCTGATAATGTGTGCTTAACAAACTGTCTGTTTATTTGAGTAATCTATAACAGGAGTTTACCTATGACTTACAGCTTTCAAAATGTTTGTGGAACCAAATATTTTAAAATACCAGTGGTAAAAAGTGTTCATTGCTCAATTAGATGGTGATGTTATTGTGGTAGGAAATACTTAAAATTCACTTTGGACAAGCAATTTGAGGGTATAGCCTCAGGGCTCGCAAAATTTTGGTTGTGGTACTTGCCCTTCAGGCAATCCATTGTAGACATTTGGTTGTCCACAAAAATGTCAAGTTTTCCATAATTGACCAATGGACTGTGATTTGTACAAATTACACAGTACTCAATTTAGGTACAGTATCTTAGGGTTCATACACTTTTTCAACATCAAAATTCCGTACTTTTTCCAGACTTCCATTTGTTTTTCTCAGACTTTTTAAATTTATTTTCTAGTAGTTTTTCGATAGTTATCCACATTGGCAGGCAGCCGCAGAGCATTATAGCTTTTTGATCCAGAGCAGAAGTTGCTCCTGGTTTTCTAAAAGTATTTGTCAGAATCTGGAGGTGCATATCTAGCAAGAGACAAGGCAGGTATGCAAAAGAAAAGATTATTTACAAAAAAGAATATACAGAGTTAAGAACATAAGAAAGTTTACAAACGAGAGGAGGCCATTTGGCCCACCTTGCTCGTTTGGTTGTTAGTAGCTTACTGATCCCAGCATCTCATCAAGCAGCTTCTTGAAGGATCCCAGGGTATCAGCTTCAACAACATTACTGGGGAGTTGATTCCAGACCCTCACGATTCTCTGTGTAAAAAAGTGCCTCCTATTTTCTGTTCTGAATGCCCTTTTGTCTAATCTCCATTTGTGACCCCTGGTCCTTGTTTCTTTTTTCAGGCTGAAAAAGTCCCTTGGGTCGACACTGTCAATACCTTTTAGAATTTTGAATGCTTGAATTAGGTCGCCGCGTAGTCGTCTTTGTTCAAAACTGAACAGATTCAATTGTTTTAGCCTGTCTGCATATGACATGCCTTTTAAACCCGGAATAATTCTGGTCGCTCTTCTTTGCACTCTTTCTAGAGCAGCAATATCTTTTTTTTATAGCGAGGTGACCAGAACTGAACACAATATTCAAGATGAGGTCTTACTAGTGCATTGTACAGTTTTAACATTACTTCCCTTGATTTAAATTCAACACTTTTCACAGTGTATCCGAACATCTTGGCCTTTTTTTATAGCTTCCCCACATTGTCTAGATGAAGACATTTCTGAGTCAACAAAAACTCCTAGGTCTTTTTCATAGATTCCTTCTCCAATTTCAATATCTCCCATATGATATTTATAATGTACATTTTTATTTCCTGCGTGCAATACCTTACACTTTTCTCTATTAAATGTCATTTGCCATGTGTCTGCCCAGTTCTGAATCTTGTCTAGATCATTTTGAATGACCTTTGCTGCTGCAACAGTGTTTGCCACTCCTCCTACTTTTGTGTCATCTGCAAATTTAACAAGTTTGCTTACTATACCAGAATCTAAATCATTAATGTAGATTAGGAATAGCAGAGGACCTAATACTGATCCCTGTGGTACACCGCTGGATACCACACTCCATTCTGAGGTTTTTTCTCTAATCAGTACTTTCTGTTTTCTACATGTTAACCACTCCCTAATCCATGTACATGTGTTTCCTTGAATCCCAACTGTGTTCAGTTTGAGAATGAATCTTTTGTGCGGGACTTTGTCAAAAGCTTTCTGGAAATCTAAATAAACCATGTCATATGCTTTGCAATTATCCATTATCGATGTTGCATCCTCAAAAAAATCAAGCAAGTTAGTTAGACACAATCTCTCTTTCCTAAAACCATGTTGACTGTCTCCCAGGACCCTGTTACCATATAGGTATTTTTCCATTTTGGATCTTATTATAGTTTCCATAAGTTTGCATATAATAGAAGTCAGGCTTACTGGTCTGTAGTTACCTGGTTCAGTTTTGTTTCCCTTTTTGTGGATATACCAGCGTGCTGACTTGCAGTATATTACTTTTTTGTAAGGGATGATATTGGATTCTGATCCAAACTTCTTTATACCCTTTGTTACAAAATATAACACGTGCACACATTATATATTAATGTGCAAGTGTTGTATATTAAACATACAAGTCAAGTACTAAATACAGTACACCCTCGCTATAACAGCCCTGTTTGGTCCAAAGCCCTTTGTTTGCTAAAAGGACAATCCAAAACAAACAACCTAAACTGCTGGAGTAAGTTAAGGAAGTCACCTTGGATAAAGGCATCAGCTAAATTATTAATAATATTAGTGCTGTTTTTATTCTTTGTTTTTCTTTATTATTACAATATTTTTCACTAATACCGCTATCAATAACGATAATAATAGCAGTAAGATTGTGAATAAAAGTAGAATTGCAAGTACGGTACCTATTTGTGGCATGCTGCATCTAGTATTCTGGCTATATCCTATTCATTGAAGAACACAGTACACAGCCCACAACATGTGAACCTTGGTGAGCAGAGTACAGTAGCTTGTAATTCTAGTCTGTAACTTTGTTTAAAAAATCATAGCCTTCTATATAAAAGTATATACTTTGGCTGTCGTAGTGTCTATTTTACCATTAGTTTCACTGGAGCAGACACAGTCACGTGACATATACCAGCGTGCTGACTATATAGGATTACTTGAGTTGTCGGGGGTGTTACACAGGGAAATCCTCGCGGGGTTTGGTTACAAGCAATGTGTACGGTACGTCACCCCGGAAATCACTCAAGCATTACCAATCAAAAACTCTGAACGTGTTTTACCATCTTGATTGAGAAATGTTTGATTAAAGCACAGAACATTATCTTGTTATAGAGTAAAAAATTGGAGTGCCCGTCAGGCAAGCAGCCAAAAAAAACATGTTGTCAGACAGATTTTTTTGGTTGTCCCGGAATGTCGGACTAGCAATTTTGTGAGCCCTGATCCTATGTAAAAGTAATACAAAAACATCCATAAGAGTCCTAGATTTAGATTTTTGCTGATATAGTGTTCAAGCCAGCCATATAAAAAAAAAAGTCTGAAATGGCTGGGTATGACCACTTCTGTCTGCTAGTTTTAAAAATTAATGGCCGTCTGTGTAGTGACCCATTCATTACAACTTAATTCAAAACAATACTTTGACTGGAAAATAAGTTCTTACTAGATTAACTGTAATATTTTATTATGGGAGTTGTAAATCATCGAAATAGATTCACTATATACCTTTTTAAATGTATCTTTACAACGTTTTATTTATTTAGTTTGTTTTTGTTTGATGCAGTAGTGATGTTGCAATGTCAGCTCATGTATTTTCATTTTTCAGAATGTCTGCAAGTTAATAGTTTAGTCTATAGTCCTTATTTCACTCAGGGTTTATTAATTAATACAAATTCAACTGTGTACCCTGACTATTCATTTTTAATGGTGATTCAATGTCTTGCTATACTTGTATAAAAATATATATATATATTTACATTGTTTGTTTCTTATTCTTTTTCCAGATCTACTGGTGCTACAAAGCCTGCTTCAGTTCCAAAGGTATGTACATTTACTGTAAAGCTGCATATACATAATGGAGAGAAGAAAGGTCTTCAACCTTTTTTTATGGCTTTCTTGATTTTTTATGCAGTGTGCGTCAATGTGCTTCAAATGTACTATCGGAGCAACAGACCTCTAAATTCGTCAACATGATTATAAACAACATAAAACAGCAAAGGAGATGTGAGCAAAATAATTATTCTAGTTGAAGCTATTTTCATGTTAATGATAGTTAAATACATACTGTAGATAGCACGTATCTATAGATCTACAACTTACCAATACATGTAGAAGCCTAATATTTTGATACTGAAATTAACATGTTTAGCCTTTTTTTATATGTGTGATGTTTTAATTGTCATTTGTGTTCCATACTATCTAAATATTCTGCATGTGCAATATAGGCATGTACAAAATCTTTTTGCTCTTCAGTCGTTTTAGCTTTGTCGCATACATTTGATGTACTGATGCTTCTAAATGGCAAGTGATTGAGCTAATATTTTCTCATACTCCTAGCAATCAATATATTGTGTGAATACTGAAATATGTGGCGTTTTGTAAAATCTAAAAAAACAGATTATCATTTCCTGTATAAATATCCCATCCTGAAGACTGCATTTTTAGCCTACAAAGAAGCATTAGCGCAGTGTGTTGCATGTGTGTTATGTGTGTATGTGCTTTGTGTTCTTGTCTAGGATGAGCCTCAGGAGATATTTAAACCAGTGCCCCTTGCATCTCCTCTTCCTACTGCACCCAAAAGCACAACTGCTCCCAGTGCAGCCTACAATAAGACAGCTAGGCCTTTTGGAGCTACTGAAGCACCCAAAGCTGCCTCCATTCCGTCAGCATCATCAGCTTTCACACCTGCTTCCACTCCCCATTCCTTTGCTGCTCCCCCACCCCCCCCCTTTGCAACAGCTGCAGCCCCTCCTCCACCTGCAGTATATACATCTACAAAAGCTAAACCCATCCTAGACGGCCACATGCCCCCACCCAGCGCAGCTAAAGTTACAGTAGCACCATCCGTTAATGTCCCATTGCAGCCCTCTGTCTATAATACCCCCATCAATCTCTACTCCAACAACAATGCCTGTGAGGTCGCAGAAGGCCAGAGAAGAGGACTGAATCAAAGGGAAGCTGCACAGCACAATGGGTAGGTGGATCTATAGGCTGTCTCAGCTGTGAGTTTTTGTGCATCCGGAGAGCAAGTGCTTTTCTAGCACAGAAGCCCTTTTGGTTGCTGATTTAAAGTAATGTTGCAACCAGTTTGCTCAAAATTTCTTAATATTATATGTTCAATAAGTCCTTAATATTCTATTATTTTGCAAATCCCACTTTATCTGCTGTATTTGGAAAATCGAGAACTTCCCCAGCTTGCCAGTCAGTCATAGCTGTTGCATATTTGTTGGCACCAAGAAATGACTTGTCTATTAAATCATCAGAGTGGCTTCACAGAGGATAATTTAGTCAAATGAGTTAGCAACAAGGCAAAGCAGTGCAGCATAAATATGAACATGCTTCTGAGTTCCTTCATCCTCAGTATGTGCTCACTGTTTGTGACAAGAACTACATTATACGTGCAGTACAATATACCAAGGCACACTTCTAATTCCATCATACAAACAAGAAGCACATGTACCACAACTAAAAACCAGATAATTTACTTTCAAATGCAGCGTGCTGTAAATTTACATATTTCCTGGCTATCAGATCAATGTTGATGTAAAACTTCGGCACAATACTGTTTTCAAAAGTTAGCAATGGTGTTCTGGGTTAAATCACAAAAACTGCAGTTGATTTAAATGGAGTAGCAAACATCCGTCATGCACTCCAGCTGGGTCGGAAGATTTTTTTATGGAAGCAAATTACAAAACAAAAAAAATGTCATTAAATTTCCTTTTTTTACGATGGCCAAATCTGTTGCTAACTGTGTTACATTGCAGTGGTCACAACACTGTTATAGTTCTTTGTTCCTTATATTTGTGTATTTCATTACTATGCTTTTAAACACTAATTTTTTCCCATAATTTATATTCTTAGTGCATACATTCAGAAAAATAAAACCTCTTCAAAAGTGATAGAACACCTTTTTTTTTTTTTTTTAAATGGCTTAACATTTAATTGTTGACACGGTACATGCTTAACTGTGCTTCTGGTATTGTGAAATGAGCAAAGGTGTTGTGTTGAGGTTATGGCTCTGTTGCACACATGACTACTGACTCTTCTTTACCCATGGGTGTGCTCATATCATGCGCTACTGTACTGCTGGCATGCAAACACAATGTTCCCGAGACGTGTATGTTGGACATTGCAATAAATACACATCTTGAGATCATATGTTGGGCACTTTGCTAAGCAGATCTTTACAGCACTAATACAGCAAAGTAAGAACCTAAGGCTGGTGAAATTGTAGTAAGAGTCTCTGACCTTCTATACATATATTTAGACTACTGTCATTTTATCTATATACATTAGATCTATTACATCTAGATCTAAGTGTTTAAAAATTGATGAGCAAGGTGAAATGCATCTGTATATATTCAGGTACCAATTGTTTATTCTATATCTTTCAATATATTTACAGCAAGGCACTTCAGTAATAGCAATTTATGAACTGTAAGTTTAGGTTCTTCCAACAAGTTGTACATTTTGTTGTACTATATGCATGACTAATTAAATAAGTTAAGACATCCCTATGAGCTATTTCTGAAAGCATTTACCCAGCTGTTATTTGGCATTCATGAGTTGTAACTGTACACCTGCTTTTAATAATATGGACAGAAAGCCACCGACATTGCCAAAAGACTGTTTATTGGACAATCTATTAATTTATAAATAGATAGGGATTTTGTTCTTTTAAAAGTTTTTTTGTTGGATGCATATTTTATAAGCAGCCCAGCGTGCCTTATATGTACAAAACTAGGCTATGGAATGGAAGAGTGAACATGGTAAATGTACTGAATAATACGGCAAACAACTCCCAATCAAAAACTGTGAATTTGTTGAAACATTCGAGTTGGAACCTTGTTTCTATTTACATAGAAAGTGTAGCTGTATTTCAGTTTACAGTGGATCAGCTTGCAGAACGCCTCTTGCAATCACAATTATTATTTTAATTTTTAAAAAATTAGCATTGTGTAGCATTGTCAATTAGCTCACTTTTTTTTTTTAATTGCTTATTTTGATTATTTTCAAATCAAGTTTGCAGCTCATGAAATTTTTTTTCAGAGAAGCTCTCCTTAAACATTCCTTAAAACAGTCCTTAAACTTTTGTTAATAGGGCCCTGTGAAGGGTAGCATTGATTTCGGGCAGACTAATGACAGGAAATGCAGATGTAGGAGATGAGGTTACAGTTAAGTGCTTGGCAGCACACTTTTATTGAATTACAAACAAAATTAAACAATTAAACAAAACAATTAATAAAGTAGCACCTGAACCACACAAACATGGTGCAGGGACAGAAAGCACAACTATAGCTTACCGGAGCGATATACATTTTTACTTTTGCTGGGCGTCTGTATTGCCACAGGCCCATTTTATTATTTGTTTCTAAAAGCCACCAGTTAAACAGTGTGACTAGTTTCAAAATTCACATTTATTAAGCTAGCCAAGTGTTTATTCTTGCCTTGGAATTTATGTATATTGATGGTTCCCTTTCAAATACAAAATGTAACCATTACCGAATGTGTATTTACCTTCTAAAGACCCAAATCCTGAATATTATATACCAAAGCTGCTCTTTTAACCTGTGACGCAGTCATGACCCTGCCCCTCGGGTATCAAAAGCCCTGCGCTCGCAGATCTCAGTGCCATTTTTCCTTTCAAGACTGGTGTGACCTAGAGCCGTGTTTGGATAAGTACAATTGTTGCTTATATATGTATATATTTTGCATCTTTACACAGTTATGTGATATTAAGTGAATCTCTGAACTAGCTCTTCTGTTATTGCGTATTTGTGTTCGCTACAGCCTGTAACTGGTTGTATGTAGTGTATTCCCGATGTCGTGTCCCGCCATACTTAAGGTCTACCTGGCAGCTACATCAGGATCGTCTTCCCAGGATCACACTTCCTGGTGGGACAGTTTTTGAAGGATACTTAGAGGCTAAAACCCCCTAGAAAGGACCCTGTTCCTTGCTGGCAGCAAAATGTACTTCTGGATGCACTTACAATGCCATTCGAGCCCATAGATTCAGCAGAGCTGAAATTCCTGTCCTTAAAGACTGCTTTCCTGCTTGTTATTGCCTCTGCCAAGCAGGTAGGTGAAATGCAAACATTCTCAATGACAAAAGCCTGTTTTGTTTTTTGTGGAGGCCAGAACTAAGGTTACTCTCTGCACTAATCCTGCTTTCCATATCAACCAGTCAGTGGAATTGGAGGCCTTCCATCCTTCTCCTTTCCAGTCTGATAGGGAGAGAAAGCTTCATACGCTCTGTCCTGTTAGGGCACTGGCATATTATATGGATCACAACCAGCAGCAATCCAAGCATTTGTTTGTTGTTTGTTTGTTTGTTTGTTTCGGGTCTAAGTTTCATGGACAAGCCCTGTCTAAACAGCGGCTGTCGAGGTGGATTGTAGACACGGTCAGGATTGCATACAATGTAGCCAACCTGCCCACCAGAGGTCTTGCATGAACCCAAATGCCATGGACCCTTAATCGGTCATCGGACAGGATGCCAAAGTTTATCTACCTTTTTAGCACATCTGTCGGTGCTGCAGGTTCTTCACCTGCGCCGGCTTGTGTAATGTATCCCATTCAGTAATGGTTACATGTCATACTTGAAAGGGAAGGTTAGGTTATTGTCATAACCCTGGTTCCCTGAAATAGAAATGTAACCATTACTCTTCAAGGTTGCTGCATTCACTCCAATACAGCAGGCCTGAAGAGGAAATGGCGCTGTCCCTAATGCAACAGTCGTGTGTATCTCTTGGGGCAGGCGACATCTGATGCATATGGGGCTCTTAAAGGAGCAGCTTTGATAAGTGCCATAGGCATAATTTACACGGACATGCCCCCCTCACTTTTTCAACAATAGGTAGATATCCCTCTCACATTGCAGGAGTACTATAACTTTTATTTTCACAATAATTTATTGGTATAATAACTAGTCTGTATAGAAGTCAATGGGAAGAAAAAAGGGATTGGATCCAGGATCCATTACTGATGTTATCACACTGAGGTTTCTGTCTACTTAGTTTTAAATTTTCATTTTAAATTGAAACAGTAAGCTTTAAAACAACAAAATGACCTTTTTGTGCCTTGCACAAATAAATAGACATCAATAAAAACTAAATACATTACCAACAACTTTTTACATAATTATTATACCAGATTATTAACAGTATATTACTGATTCTAAGTTATTTTGCGTGTTTAAGTACATCTCACAGACTCTCGCATCTCTATTTTATCAGTGTTCCAAAAACTCACTCTTGGTCACTGTGAAACGGCTAGGAGCCCTGCACATAAAAAGGGGGCAGGGCAAAGTCCTGCTGATATAAAGTAGTACAAGTATTTTGTATTTGTTTTAGTATTATGATTTATTAATTGTATTTATAAATATGACGGCGATTTTGTATTTGTGTTTTGTATTCTGCATAAATGATGGCAAAAAGCCATGTGTTTTTATTTTGTTTGGCAGCGTGGATGGGGAAGCCCCATCCACACAGAAACTTGTATAGAAAACTTGTATATGGCCATCTCCCGGTTTTTTAATTCAGCAATATAAAAACCCTGCCATTTTCACTGTTCTGGGTAGAGTATTGTGGGTGTTTGAGAGGAGGAACGGGAATGGAGAAAATGAAACGTAACTAAAAATACAGATACTATATAGGATCATTGAAGGCGATTACCCAACCTGACCGAGATATTGTTTAGTGTTTGTAAGTTGTTTTTGTCTGCCTTTTTGTTTTTGTAAAACCATTTTTATTTTATTTTTGTGTTAAAGTACCACACCGCTTTTTTGCACCGCAGTACCTTGCCTATGTTTTGTTCTTGCATCTGGCCTGACGTCACCACTCAGCCATCCCTGTCACAGTCACATTTTACTAAACATTTTTAAACTATTAAATAAACAATTACCATAACAAACATTATCATATTCATCATAGCAAAGTTGAGTTACCTGTAAATAGGAACATGTTTAAAGTTTACAGCTCATTGTCTGGAGCTTGGTGTTACTTACATTAGCATCGATACACTGCTGTTTGAGGTTCAAGCTACATCTGCATATTTTAAGTGGATGGAAGCTGAAAATACTTTTTAAAAACAACCTTTTCTTATAACTATACAGTACTAGCATCAGTTTAATACACAAACTGTATTTATCTTCAGTATTTCAATTGTGGGGAAAAGGGCAATTCTCATCCCTCTCATTAAATCTGCATTATGCCACACTCGCTATAGCACTCAACACTGCCTCAGGGGCCGGTTGTACTAAAGGAATCTGATCATGGATCCAGCCTTCGACCTGAGCAGAGCGTCAGTGCACTTCAAAGGCTAAAGTCATGGCTTCAGAAGTGACTGAATAATATTGCTATTTGCCAGACATGTTACTCATGACAACATTGTGCCAACAATTTATTGTTTTGAATGGTTGCCATAGGAATGTCTTTGGATCTTTTAATTAGACATACAAGGTGTGCAATGTTTTGTTATTCTTATTTGTAACATTTTATAATTTCATATAGAATAGTCTTCATGCATGCTATAGAAACTAACCCCTCACTTTTGAAACCAAAGTTACGCCACTGATAAGTGCTCAGGTAATTCAAGCTATAAGAGAGATATCCCATTTGGAATGTTAACTTCCTTAGCATTTGATTTATATAGTTGTAGTTCTAGTTCAATTCTTGTTAATACGAATTTCAAGGGACCAGAAAAAAAAAAAAAAAGTATTATCAGTCTAAGCCAAATGCATACTGTCAGTTTTTATTGAAGTTACAGTAACACTGAAATCAAATTGCAATTACTGAACAATGAAACGTTTTATACATTTAAAAGTATTGAAAATCCAGTTGGAAGTGAACTTTTAAAACATACATTGCAAATAAACCACACTTTCAATCTGCATGTCCCATTCTGATCAGAGGCATTTTTAAACCACAGAATGCATCCTCAACACCAGATATTGAGCAAGTCGGAAATGCATCCACAGTTTGCTGTTCATAGGCCTGTATTGTATCCTATTTTTTCGTAGTGGTTGAGAAAGTGTTTGCGGTAATGTTGAAATCTGCAGCAACATCTTTCTTTTTCTGTGTGGTGCTGCATTCTACTTTCATCTGCAAAGATATGATGTGTGAGCCATCTGCAACTGAAAGTGCAGCATAGAATCTGTTATCCCAAAATAGCACTAAAATTCATACAGAGGGAGTAATCTGGATGCAAGTTAATACATTTCACAATGTCCTTTATACTCAGCTGTTCGAACTAGAGCGATTTTAGTTTGTCTATTTTCTTACCTGTTAGGGCTCCAAAAGTATTTGCACTAACAGGAAATTTGTGTTATATGTGAATGCGTAATTTACAGTCGGTGACTGCTAGATTTGGTCAGTATCAAATGTGTCTAATCCGGGATCGTTTTAACAAGAATTTACTGCAGTTCTAATTACTGGCATTTTATGTACGTATGTATGCATTTTACTGGCATTGTATGTATGTACTTCATTCACTGACATTTTATGCACACAGTAAATAGTTTCCTGGAACGTATGTATACAGTTCCCAAGTGTTTTAATGCATATAGTTCCGTGGAATTGTATGTAGTTAGTTCCTTGGCACATAGATTGTATAGTTTCCCTCCTACATCCATTACATGAAAACAAAGCATGCAAAACTAATGTACATGCACAATATACATGTCTTCTCATATTGACCCTGTTTGAAAATGTTATCCACCATTGTTATCCACCACAATTGTACTTTGCCACCAGATTTTGAAAGCTAATGTCCAAATGGCCACCAGCAAACATCGTGATTTGTCCCACCCTGCTTGGGAATGTCTACCCTCAATCGAGGAAAGGTGTATGTGTGCATTCAGATAATATTAGTACTATTGTTGGCTGAATCTGATGGGTTTGCTCTTTCTTTCTGTATAAAGTTAAAGCCAACTTTAAAATACCATGATTGTCTTAGACATCATTTACCTTAGTGGCCTTCAGCAAAGCTACTAATATTAAATTGGAAAGAACCAGTAATGTCAGGCAATTATCTTTTTAACTTTAATATTGATGAGTCAATCAATCAATCAGTCTTTTTTTTTTTTACTATATCATTTCATATCAGTAATATATATATATATATATATATATATATATATATATATATAATATATATATATATATATATATATATATATATATATATATATATATATATATTTGTATAATATTTATAATTTGATCATTTACAACATCAACATAGTTTTTTAGATTTATAAAGGTAACCTAGAAGAAAAACTAGTTGGCTTGAAGTAATGCACAAACAAGACAAAATAATGTGTCCGTGCAGCAGATCGTATATTCACTCAAAAGGAAACAAAGTATCACAACATGTTCTCGGCACAGAACCAAAGTGCGATGTCCTTGTAAAGTGCTGATTAACTATCCATATTTCAACACAGCCTACACAGACATACTCAAGCATTTTCATACTACTTGTTTAATATTTATTTTAACCCTTCAAAAGCATGAGTTGCAGACTACACTGTAGTAGTGTTACAGGGTGTGAAAGGCAATTTGAAGGGGGTATCTGCATGCTAGCATGCCCATGGCATCCTTCGAGTGTTTTTGATTAGGAGGGATGTCAGGAGGATAAATTAAAACAGCTTTGGCGTGCTTGTGTTTGCTATTATGATTTTGTTTAGGCCATGCTGCATTTTCCTCAGATTTTAGGTTCGGGTTGTCAGTCATTCAGCTTTTTCTTTTCATTCTCTTTGGTGTCCCTCAATTTATCTGTCTCAATAATACTCTCTCTCCTGTTTCTATGTATTACTTTTCTACCAGCGGCCCTCAGAGCATTCTAAAGTAAGAACAGTATTTCTCTGAGTTGTTTAACGCTACAGTTTTTGTTATTATAACTATTTTTACACTTCAGAAGTATTCTGTGCCTTTACCTTGTTCTTCTTTATGAAAGGTGTTTGCCTAGTTGGATCTAGTCTGGAATTGTTTGAGTGTCAGACACCATTTTAAAAGTGTCTAGAATGTAAGTGCGTTGTCCATTTTATAGTAAAAAAGGAGTGTAGAAAAAAAAAACATTCCTGTCTTAGAAGTATCAATTCTAAATACACTTGAATGTAACATTTTTTTAGAGCAAGGAGTGACTCCAGAAGTATTATAAAAGGCAAGAATTATAAAAGACAAGAACCAGAAGACAAGCCGGTTAAAATAATTTAAAGAATTCAACCTGTGTGTGTAGTTATTAGCATTTCTATTTGTATTGATCTGGTCAGAGATACTACACTAGTAGGAAAGTACACAGTATTGGTTGTTGGACTGAAAAGAAGCATGCCATGCTTTGTTTTTGTTTTCAGTAAGATATTTTTATATGAAAGACAGATGTCTGTAGCACATGTAGTTTGGCTGTTTGTGTCCGACTAGCATTAGTCATGTCTGTGAACTGTCCAAATACACACCATTACAGAGTAGATAGCAGAAAAACACTTATGACTGTACAGTAAGTTGAATTAAGAGCTGGGCGATCATTTAGTACTCTGTCTCAGACATTTAAGGGTCAATGTGGTATTTTGTGATCTAAACAGTGATTGATGGTGGGAGTCTACCCTTAAGGCGTTTCTATCCCTGTGATTTATGTATAAATAATTTGTTTACTAAATCACAGTTGACTACAGTTGAGACTTGTAGAATGGGCTGAAAACACCCCAAGTAAAACCACCTCTCCTTCAGATATTCAAGTATTAAAACAGGCTGAAAATGAACTAGATAACATACATTTTAGCATATTAGACACATAAGAAATTAAACTTTGTGGAAATGTAAATGGTGTAAAAATCCCTTTAAGCTGTAGGAAGACTACAGAAAATGTTAAGGTCATAAATTATAGCGGCACAATAGTTACAGTTTCAACTTTTTTTTCTATTTTAAGCTCTGATTTTCAGCCATTTATATCTTGGCAGTTTTCGCTGTAAATATTGAACTGCTCTTTCATTAGGGTTAGTACTGGTGGAAGGAGATACCTGGAGAAAAACTGTAATAGCTGTAGTGCTTGGTGCTGAGGTTGCAGTCTCTGCTGACTTTAATTTTAACCTACAGTGGTTAGAATATGATTTGGATTTTACTTTAAAAGTTATTCTCATTTTAACATTTTTTTTGTGGCATGCAAGTGTTGGAGAGGTGGTAGATTTCCATTAGGTCCACTTGGAAAGACTGACGCCCTTAACTGGTGCTGTGTGAGAATGCTGCCCACTTTGCTGGGGATATCGGCTCTCTGTGGCTGTCATTCTAGAAATTCTGTCCCCATTCTCTCTCTCTCTTCTCACACGCGCTCTCTCTCTCTCTCTGACTGCCATGGACAGGAGCCTGTCATTTTTACAGACTGTCTTACTCATCCGATGGCCATGTTGTTGGGAGAATAAGTGCTTAGATACCCAATAAAGATAATTAATATGGATAATGTTTTTCTTCAGTTAGCACTGTTAGTTACAAATTTTGAGTTCAAGAACGCTTAGATAATAATTTGCAATAAAACATGCAACACATCTCTTTAGAATTATAAAAACATTAGTAAGAACAGTACGATTCAAAATATATTATTCTCAGCAAGAAATTATATGTAGATAATTGTTTCAGTGTATATCAATTGCATGTAAAAGCTAGCATACATTCATTTTCAATAATTTGTCTTTTCAATAAGAATCAATAATACTCTGTCAGCAAATGTAATAATCTAAATATGCAAGCAGGATAATTCATTTTAATTAATAGGATACTATGAAATCACAATTCTTTATCAATCAGTTTTCTGTGTGTGTATATATATATATAATCAGAATTAACAGCTACAACATCCATTAGTGTATTCTTACTCAGTTTCTTGAATCACTTTGACTAGTCTAGCTGCTAATTTACTTTAATGAATGATTAAAACTACCCTTTTGTTATAAAACAAAGTATGATGCACCCCTTTTAGATTTCACAGCATCGACATTTCTGCAAATATACAGGTGTTATATTCCACAAGTATAGTTTCTGTAATTCTCTATTCTTTAGTTCAATTGGAGAAAATATTGATTGTAGCATTGCGACCATGTGTGAAGACTCGGCAGATATTCTTCAAAATTGACCAATTCCTGATGGGCCAATTCAGTCCATTAATTAATTGTTCACTTTCCTTTTTTTTTTTAATGACAATCCAAGTAAACAGAGCTCCTCTTAAGTCCTTTAACAGTTTTCTTTCAAGTTTATTGAATCATTTCTCAATGTCATTTGCAACTGGCAATTCAAGTTGTTAAACGCTGCTCTTCATTTTTGTGACTAACTAAAGAAACTCCAGAAGAAAGAATCTTTTTTCTTTGTAACCTTGACTTGTTTATTTTAACCCTTTTGCAGTCCATTTATGACTTGTTTATTTTAACCCTTTTGCAGTCCATTTATTCTACTGCTGTCAGGCTGGTTAGGTACAAGAAATTTTTGTGAACAAAATAAAATTTCAGTGCTGTTCAAATTGAAACAAAGTGACTTTATTTACTTAAAACGAGTAACAAAGCAGTGCAAGTCCAAATGGTACCCTATACAAAGACAACAGTACCAAAACTTTGAACAAAAAAACATGTTTGTTTTTTTTTTTTTTTTTTTTTTTTTTATATATCAGGCGAACATTGAAAAAAAAAAAGTAACAAAGTGTCACACGTTTTTGCTTGATTTTATATTACCTTTAGAATTATCAGACAGGTACAAAACTTTTTACAAATCAATTACACACTACTACAAACAAAAAAACTAAAAGCTGTGAAAGCATAGCTGGCACAGTAGTGATCCACCCGGTCCACTGCACCCATCTTGCTGGTGTAATCGCAGATAACTGAAGGCTTGCCCAGCTCTTCAATTGCTCCTCTCTAGATAGTGCGCTGTACCTTCTCAAAGTCACTGCCATGAAAGGTGCTCAACATGAGCACTAGTCTTTTGTCTTTCCATCCTAGCACCATGACCTTGAAGTCCTTGCAGAATGAGACTCGTTTTTTTTCAGTATGAGGCCTTGCTTCACTGGTACTGGCAATCCTCTTCTGTTGGCCATTACTGTTTCAGTTGATGAAAATGGCATGTCAGGTCTCAATGTAAGTAAGGAATAATGACAAAACCAGTTTCACAGTCAGCAAAAACAAACAAACTCATCCCCACTTGGTAGGCTTCTGAGGATTGTAGCACTTGAAGATAATCCTTCCTTTTGAAGCCAACCGGTGCTCTCATCAATGCAGATGTCTCTATCTGGGATAAATAGCTCACGGCATTTTGTGTCTGTGTAGTTGACCACATTCCTGACCTTTTGTCCTCTGCTAACAAAAGCAGCCTAAGGCATCTGGGTGGGGGAAGGGCAAAGGTGTAGCATCCAAAATATCTGCAAGAAACATGATCTCATGAATACATCTTTGAAAAACTGTATTCTGTCGGCCCATTCCTCTGAGAAATATTCTTTTATGTCTGTTTTTACATTGTCCCATATTCAGCATAACACCAAAAAATGCCTTTATCTCTGGTAACGCAACAGGTTTCCAGGAGTTCCAAATAGAATTATGACGCAGCGGTCCTGTTTTACACTCGCATGTGTATTGGTTTCATTTACAATTTCAGTAAACAAAGCGTACATGAAAAAAAGTTGAAAAAACTCCAGTGCAGTCCTCAAAGTAGTACTCCCTTGATATCCTTTATTTACCACAGTAAATGGGAGTTTTGTGAAAACTTACCGATGTGCGTCTCATTTCGCGCTCTGGCTGCACGTCTGGTTCGTGGTCACTTTCCTCAGAGTCCTCAGTAAGAGAAATATTTACTTCCTTATCACTATATTGATCACAATCATCATCCAAACTGCTTTCGTCTGTACTTTCAGCCTCATCCATCATCTGTGCAAGTTCTTCAGGCTGTCTTGTCTTTCAATGCCTTCTCTGTGCCATTCTCACTCTGTGCGTCTCAGTCTGTTCAATTCGGCTTTGCTCAGCCTGTATATGGTCTATTCAGTTGTCTCCTTCTTCTTTGCGATCAGAGACGATTAGGGAATGCCTCGCCTCGGCTTTTTTCGGCTTAATTTTCAAGTATGGCGTCTCCATACTTGAATATGTATAATCTCTCTTTCATACATGTATGTGGATTTATTATTAATTGACTTACTGCCCACATCGCAACCAGGGTATGTAGAATAGCTCTTTCATACATGTATAGGCCTAATCAATCTACATACTATGGCGCAACCAAAAATGCGTCGCATACTGGAGTGCCCAGAGAAGCGTTTCATCCACTTGGATTCACTTATACAGTACATTACTAAGATCATACCTGTTTCACGGCTGTGAAACGTGACACAGACCGTGAAATTCATTCTTCACCGTGAAAACTGTCTTGTGTACTTTTACCCTGCATTGAAATCCAATTAAGTTGTGTATCGGTCCAGGTTCCTGCTGTGATTTTATAAGCTTGTTTCAATTTCAAAAAGAAAACTGGACAGGATTTATTGATTGACACTTAACAGCAGCCAATAACCACACTGGGCTTGCCTCACTGATTGGTAGATAAGGGCATCCACAGCGGGTAATAATTACCGCAGAGGATTGTGTACAAAAAGTAATTCTACTGGTGGAAACTATTTTGTACAACCAGTAATGTGTCATTGGGTCACATACATTGAGCTGCGATCCAGCGGCATTTGGACTCAGACAGCAATCACAAACGTAAAAGGTTGTGGATCGTGCATAGCTTCAAAACGAAAGGTAAAAAAAATTCCGAAACAGCGGCACATGACAACGTAGTAATGTTTAATAGTATTGGTATTGCTCAAGACAGACGGCTACATTTGAGACTGCTTTAAAACAAAATATGTATAAAATACATTAACAAAGCAGGTTACTCTTGATCTCTTTTAGAAGCACCAACACAGATTACGTTCTTGACAGTAAGTTAATATATACAAGACACTTTTTTTTATTTCACGGAATATTAGATTTCATTAAAATATGATCAATTTGTTATAGTGGGGTCCCAATCGATAAATAATTTGATTCTTATTGTTACAAGCCTAGTAATTTTAATGTTGTTTTTTTTTTTTGTAGTAATTTTCAATAAATGTCATGACATTAGTATTAGACTACTAACATGAATTCATTCACATAAACATTCATAAATCTATTAATATATTTAAGAAAATGTCCCCACCCCCACTCAATACAGCCATATGGGAAAGTATGCATTCAATGGGAGTAGAAGAAAAATCAATCAAGTATAAACAGATTTATATTAAAGCATAGTTCCTGCCACATTCCACCTTGTTTTAAGAGATACTGTACCACACTCACATTTTATTAATTGCAGTGTTTACAGTTTTCTGCCGATTAGATATATTATTTAGATAAATTAGATAAATTATTTTAATTGTTCCAGTACCATTATCTAGGGCTATTTTGGACAGTTTTGACACATTTTTTTGTAGTATTTTTTTTATAAATAATTTTTTTGAACCAAGTTTGTGATATATTTACAGGTATACCTTGGGGTTATATAATACAGTTGAAACATTTTTGTAACACTTGTCTTAAAGACCCTTTTTTATTTAAAATTTGTCCAATGTTCCAGAGCTTTGGTGGAGTCTTTGGACACCCCTTCAAAACTGTGAATGAACCACTCTTTAAACCTTCCTCATTTCAACATTGGACACCTGAGAAAGTTTAAAAAAAAAGAAATAAACAAAATAGTGGAGTGGAGAAAATAAGAGAAATTTGGCCAAAAAATCAAAACAATTTTGCTGTGCAGGCAGAACTTTATTGAACTACTTTTTTTTGGCTTTTGCTTTCACTTCTCAAAAAGCTGTAGAGAATAAACATAAACTGAGTAATGTTAACCAGCAAACAAATATTTGGGACCACTTTTTATTTATTTGTTTTTTTTAAAGTTTCACTGAACATTCAGTCCATCAACAGGCCTTCTTCAAACTAGACAGCACCTCTTCACCTCTTAATCATAGTACCTTCGAGCACCAAGTTTTCTTTTATACGTTTGAACCATTTCTACCGTCTCTGCAATCTAATGCCCTTCAGCTATGAGGATTTCCTAGTCTGAAATTCTTATCGCGAGATTTAATGTTAACACCCTCACATGATCAGTGACAAGATGAAAATCACGTGCTATGCAGCAAAGCAGTATGCGGTACAGTAATGTTAGTACATATATTATCAAGGATAATAATAATTTTATATTATCCTTGATACATATGCAGAATTATTTCTGTCCAGAGTTACTCCAAAGAAGTCGCACTACTTGGAGATAACACTGGACAGGTCATTTTCTTGGCCATGGAAAGGGCTACAGATTAGAAACAATATGTCCCCAAATCAGTGATTTGTGCAGGTTCTGACAATACGGAGCAGATCTGCCTGCGAGCTTCAGGCTGGGCTGTACAGATGAAAGTTTGACCACGACGTTTGGATAGTCATTTTCACTCCTCAAACAAATCATATAAAGTAGGTAAACCCAAGAACAGAATAAAACTAAACTGCTCATTAGAAAGCTAAGAACCAGGGCTTTTAAAACAGTGTATAGTTAGTTTATATTTAAATAGTAAAACGTAGTGTTTTTTTGCAAAAGATAACTTTTTTTCATTTCTGTCCAATGTTCAACGGCGTCCAAGATATCCCCAGATTACGGTAAGTGCAAACTACAATCTAATGAATAGGTTATTTTACATAAAAGACAATTGTTCCAGGGATGCAATCCACTCTTTGGTGCTCCCCCCCCCCCCCCCCCCCCCCCCCCCCCCCCCTGGCTAAAGGCCCTCATTGTATGCTGTCAAGTCAGATATTACTTGGGCTCCTGGCAAATGGCCTAAATGCCCCTCAGCTCAGCAACAGACCTTTGTATCACTCAGTGGTGAGGCCTATGCTGCTACAGCCCTTATTAGAATATGGGGTTATCAGCTTTACCTGGCCAATTTAACAGGTTAAACTGTTGGACTAACTAGAAGCTGCTAGTTCATCAAGGAAGGAGTTAATCTGTGCTGAGCTTAGCTTCATTGCTAAGCACATGATGACATCAGTAGTACATACTGGGAATGCTGCAGACGGGACCTGTTGTGCCTTTGTCTCTAAAGCTATCCTCTTTGGCCCCTTTTCACTCAATGGCAGGCACTGACAGACACCTGGGTCCACATCATTGTGAGGAAAGGATATGCTTTGGAGTTCCAGCCTGGCCTGTCTTCCTTTTGCAGGAGTGGTGCACATCAAAATGCTGTACTTGAAATCCCAGGCCCAGGTTTTGGGAGACTAAATCAAAAAGCTTCTGCAGAAAGGAGCCATTTCTGTGGTGCCAGTGGATGAAGCCCAAGAGGGGTTTATTATGATTTGGGCTTTTTTTTTTTTTTTCCCTAGCTTTTTATTAATTGTATTTTTTGGTGCTTATTTTGAGCTATTTTCGGGTTTTATGTAAATCAGTTTTTTTCGGGGCTTTCATTTTTGATATACTGTATGAAATTAGTGTTTTCTGTTACTTTCCAAAATGCTTGAGTGTTTATTTTCTGTCAAAATATGTATAGTATCATAACTCGACAGTACTTGCACAGTTAAGTTGTACCTTCTTTCCTTTGCTGTCTTCCACACCGAAATCCCTATGGTTACGGGCACCTTCTTCTGGGAGTTTTTATGTGTAAGCATTTTTTTACTTTGACAATTCTGTTTTGACTCCTCTGTATCTTAACTGTAATACAGCTTTAAATCCTGCTAACAAACCTGATTGTAATCTTGTTTTAAATCTCGCAAGTGGAGTCTCCAATAGAAATGTAGGAATGTGCTGTCACTCAGTAGTTGGTGTGGGTTTAAATAATTCAGAACGAATCAATGACTGATACAAGTCAAGAAGGCAGTGTGTATGTATTCATTAGAATGAATAATGTATTCATTATTATTTTTGTAGAAAGTTTTATTTTTTAATAGGAAAAGGGTAAAGTCAACGTGAATTGATTTACCATTTCCACAGTTTTGCCAGTGTTTATTGGCTATCGCCGATTTTCATATATTTTTTTTTGAATTGGGTGTTTCATCTGGTTTTCAGTTGAAACCGAAAATCAGAAGCGCTAATTATGATCTTTAAGACCCATTTTAGATCTCAGGGTTCAAAATGTATTTCTGCAGAGACAGTGTAATAGGGGAGACCTGTGCTGGCTATCGGGTGCATGCATGATCCTGCAGGGGGTGGGTCAGAAGCCCCTCGGGCACTACGCCCATGCACGTAGTGCCCTCTAGCATTAAAAACATGCAATGCCCAGTTAAACAAATCACATATTGTACAAACCTCAATTGTCACTGTGGTTGGAACATGCTGTTATAATATAGTATTTTCGTGTAAGTATTGCGATTTAGTTTTTGATCAAGCTAGTAGTGCCCCAATAATCAGACTTTGATTGGCCAACAGAATCGGGTGATAATG
This sequence comes from Polyodon spathula, assembly GCF_017654505.1. Lineage (NCBI taxonomy): Eukaryota > Metazoa > Chordata > Actinopteri > Acipenseriformes > Polyodontidae > Polyodon > Polyodon spathula. The sequence goes on along the minus strand of NC_054534.1, from coordinate 51,353,303 downwards.
TGTTTTGTGAAGAGAACGAATGTGCAGAGCATTACGCTGCACTTTCCATTGAATGAGCTGCACGCCCAGAGCGCTTCGTAACGTTAGCTAACATTCGGAGGAGCTGACTTTCAAAGACTTTTGGCTGTTTCAAAATGGCGGAGGTACAATACCAGTGTGGAGGCTGTGGTGTAATTTCCCGACATATTGGACTTTTTGACCAACATACGTGTGTGCATTCTTTTTTGTTAAAAAAAAAAAAAAAAAATATATATATATATATATATATATATATATATATATATATATATATATATATATATATATATATATATATATATATTATTTATATAATATAGCGTAATTATTTTACTGTTTTTCCTTTTAAACAAAGTGACTGTAGCATTGCATGCAGCATTCGAAACGCTCAGCTTGTTATTGTTTGTTCAGTCGGCCTTACATTAAGGAATACTTTCTTAACTGCATTAAACAGAAAAACAATGGACGAATAGTGCTGTGTTAAAGGTGAACTATATGTAATAGTTTTTCTGTTTCTGCGAGATAGGGCTTCACAGTAAGGGCTACACCAAAAACTTTAAACCCTTTTTTCGTGGCAGAAAAGGGACATTAGAGTAAGAGAACTTTACTAAAATTAGGTACTTTTGCAGCGTTACATTGCTATCGAACCAAGAGCACATTAAAAGATATATGTACTATAAGATTGAAATCCTATTGGAGAGAAAAAATAAACACACAGTCGTACTTGGTAAGACTTTGCAGAGGAAAAGAAAAAGCAGATGCATTAGCTTATAGAAATGCAGAAAGAAGGTTGCAAAACAAAGAAACTAACCTCTAAAGTCATTCTCAGATGGATTTAAAGAACTGTTGAAGAAATATTTTATTTGGGAAGTTTTTATTTATTTGATTTGCTGTATAACAATATTACTTGGTTGAGTAATTGTTAGAAAAAAGAAATTGTTCTATTTTTGGAAGTTTTATTTATTTTTCTGTACAATAACACTTACTTACAATAGAAACATCTTAATTGCAAGCGTAAACTGCACAGTCGCCACCTGTAAGTAAAACATGCAATAAAGAACAATCACAGTACTGAGAAACGATGCTCTCAACGTAGTTTTCAATTCGTACAGGACTCTTGCATGTGTTTGAATTCACTGCCGCTAAAGCCACGGTGTTGGCTGTCAATGCAAGTGCAATAGAGGCATTTAACAGCAGATTTTCTGCACAAACTGTCATTAATTCATCCAAAAATAGCACTAGTGCTGTATTTTTCGACACCTTGAAAGTTCTGTCTCTGTAACACACTGTTTAATAAGAACTAAATTATGTTACTTAGCACCACGGCAAGCGCTCTGCCTACTGAATGCAGCCTTGGTTCTCTAAATGGTAACAGTATCACTTACTCCTCCTCGTCGCTGACATGTCCCAGTCAGTGACTGGGGAAAAATGGGAAGAGCAGGTGCATCTTGCTGCCAGATATAGCATTTGCAAGTGTCGGGGTAGGCACCTGCTCAGGTAGGTCAAGCTTTGATATTGTGCTTCCTTGATAAGGTTACTACCATTCGTAAGTGATACTGATACCTTTTAGAGAACAATAAATAACCTAGTGTTCTGTAGCCTTTTAGCCCAACTAAGCAGACACCAAAACTCATTCAAAAGTAAAAGATACCCCTCAAACATTTATGAATGTCCATACCAAGTTTCAGCACAACTGTATGAGCGATTCTCAAAATATACTGCAATTAAAACAGACATACAGGGTTTTCCCCTGTATCCCTGTCACCGGGGAGAAGTGTACATAGAAATTTTACTGACACTAATGAGGTAGCAAAATTTATTTTAAAACCACCCTTAATAAAACATATTTACAAAGTTAAACAGCAGATGATCACGGGAGCAACACTGATTTTCACTGCTGCTCCTTCACATTGTTTAGTGGATGTTTTCCTTGTAAGTGTTGTTGCTAAGGTTTTAAGATTATTTTCCTACCTCTGCCATTTTTGCTGCTTCCCTTGTTGAATGCTACCTTGCCCATCTTAGTTATGGGTGGTATGGCATTTCCTGATTTTTGTAACTATTCTGCACCATTGAAGTTAATTTAATTGACATTTTTTGTAAGGAATTTCCTGACTTGTATGGCTTCAGGTTTATGCCATAACTATTTTTAAAATTAAGTTATGCTTTCAGCTCAGGGTTCTATGTCTATCTTGCCTGTAATTTATGTTCTCTCACCTCTCTTTACTTTCTTCTCTGTTTTCTTTTCTGGCACTTAATGAATTTATTCCAACCTCTGTTCCTCTTTACATCCTTCTTAAGGAAAAATCCACTTTGAAGGTAATTTCTTTTGGAAACAAATAAGAAAGCAACATGAATTAATAAGGAATTTGTAAAGCAAACCCATTTGTTTAAACTGTGAACCAAACACTTGATCTGGCGACTGTTTACTGTCATTTTATCAAAGACGGTTCAAGTGTTAGTTTATTTACTGATTTATCTATTATGAGCCTTGCAGATAATACAGTAGTACACATTGCACCAAGAAACCAATGTTGATAATGTTCACACCAAATAAATGTCCTTTTTGTGCTATCCCTAGGATTCCATTTTAAATATGGCTCTGAAATCTTCATGTATTGTTACCATTAAATAATTACAAACAGCTGATACAAGTATTCCACCATAATTTCAGATCAGATCGGTTATGTGTGTATTATTATTAATTTATTTTATTTTTTGAAAAAACAGCAAAATAAGTATTTAGTATTTATAAAATATGCATTTTAAAATACAACATGTGAGATACTCCTAAAAAGAATAATTATTATTCTCTTTGTTTTGTCTAATTTTAGATCACCAAAAAAAACCATTGTGGACACGGATATTGAATTTGACCATGCTCCCACTCACGGAGACACCAGTAAGAAACGCCTGATCGAGGACACTGAAGACTGGCATCCTCGGACAGGCACTTCCCAGTCACGCTCCTTCCGCATCCTGGCCCAGATGACAGGCACTGAACGTGGTACGTTAAATTCTTACAGGCTGGGAATATTAAAAAAAATAATGCTGACTCCCCAGATAAATGGAACATTGAACGTTGTACCGGTGTCCTGGGGAAAAAGTGGATTGTAGTAGATTGAGCCCAGAGAGTAAGTACGCATAGATCTCTGTACTGGTGCTATGTCTGGGGAATTCGATCGAGCTCAGGGAATAAATAGATAGGATATATTAACAAAAAATAAATACATCCACAAACTCAATTTAAAAGTATTTGACAGTATAACGATAGATAAGAGAATGCTGTAATATACATTAACAATAAATACATAATTTAAAATGAAGTTTGTAAGTGTAATTTGTATGTCTGTTTAACAAACTTTATTGCATCTCGAAGTTTTTGTCATGTTGAGTTCTTGTAGTCTTTTATTTTTAAAAGTATAAAGGCATAACAGAAAACTTTGCATCACACATATTTTACAGACAGAAAATAAATAAAACCAAGAAAGAGGTGTGCGAACACATTACCATACGATCTGGCAAATAAAATGATCAAACAGAAAATGCTGAGTACAGTTAACTTCCCCTTTAATCAAATAGCTGCTGCACCTTTCTTTCACCTTACTGCGCTTGCGTGATCTACTTTTTCCCCACGACACCGGTTTTGACTGTCCCCATTACAAAAACCCATTTTGATGTGTAATTTGAATAGAAATATCCCAAACAGTCAGCAGATGGGTAATATTTGGGGCACCTGTGGAATATCTAGCAAATTAAAAGCTTTTGTCTTTTCAAAGAGGATACCATCTATCCAGAAATGCCACTGGGCAGTTGTATATTTTTTTTAGTCACTGTATATTGAACTTTCTGCTTTATTGGATTACTGGGACTGGAATGTGTAGATGTGCACATTATCACAGATACTTCACATGTTACCTGCTGATTCAATTCAGTTTTGAGAGGTTGAAATTCCTGGGTAGCAACATGACATATGACATTTAAATCAACCCACAGTGATGGATTCTGATTGCTGAATAAATTGGATTCCAAAGCAGAATTCTATTACAGTGGTAATCACCTGCTATTTATTTTTTTAAAGGGGAGGAGGGTTTGTTTGTTCTAACTGCTTCTTAGAGGAAAAGTGTTCAGACTTAACTAGACACATAGTGGCTGAAGTATACCTTTACACCGAGCAGCTGTGTAGGTTATAACCATCAAGGCCCTTATCTCTGCCTGCTGTCCATTCTTTGTCACTGTAAATGAAGTATTATATCCAATTTACCAGTACAACCAAGTGTTTAAATAACTGTATCTCAGGAAGACTAGGTTCAAGAAAGTAAGACCTGCTGAAAGATCAGATGCTGCTCAACTGTGTACCTCCGTAAATGTTTTCTCAAATAAGAAAAGGGGAATTGTTTGGCATGTCTGTAGTATTTGAAGTAACTATTTGGATGCAGTAAGTTAAACTTAGGGCTGTGTTCGAAAGTTTGTTTGCTGGCCAGGAGTTCAAAGGTAGTTCTAAATTTCAAAGGTTAGTCAGGCGGCATTGACACACTGTGTTTCTTTTTTTCTTTTTTCATGCATATCACTTAAACAAAAGTTGTTGTATTAAAATCCACTAGCAAATCGTTATAGTGATTACCTAGAGTGGTTGTAGTGCTTCAGTAAAATATGTACTGAATACCTATTGTACAAGACAGGGTAAAAAGTGTTATGGTAGAATATGTTTAAAATGTACGAAATATACACTAATAATTTTAATTTTGAAAACTGAGCACCACCTGCCCCTCCCGCACCCAGGTATGTCACAAGCAGCATCAATTACATGTACATGAACAATGTGTTTATTTTTATTTAAATTATGAAACGTGATTACTATTCTATATAATGTATTTTTAAACTACATATGAAAGTTTTATTCCATTTATGTGGAATGTGGAAATGTGGAAAATAGGATTTTCAGTAAAATATAAACAGGTAGCTACAGTGGCTCTCAAAAGTATTAACCCCCCTTCGATTTGTCCACATTTTATTGTGTTACAATATGGAATCAAAATGGATTTAATTAGGAGTTTTTGCCACTGATCAACACAAAAAAGTCTAGAATGTCAAAGTGAAAAATAAAATCGTCCTCAAAAACTGAGTATCCGGGCGAGAAGAGCACTAGTCAGGAAGGCCATCAAGAAGTCTATGTGAAATTATGGAAATTAGTACCATTGAAGGTTCAAAGCTTCCTTTGGTAATATGTTTCGAACCTTCAAAGGTCAATATGTACCCTTAGATGTAGCCCTACTTAGGCCAGTGGTCACAAATCCAAATCTGACCACAGGCCACCCAGGCTCCCCACCAAGAGGTGCTCAATTTTATTTGTGTTAACTTTATGACTAGATTTCCAAACATAAGGTCTTCATGAGTTAAAATATGTGTGTGTGTGTGTGTGTGTGTGTGTGTGTGTGTGTGTGTGTGTGTGTGTATATATATATATATATATATATATATATATATATATATATATATATATATATATGACACACACACACGTACATATACATACAGTCAACCCTCTTTATACCCCCAGGTAAGGACCATGGCAAAAACAGGCAATAAGCGAGAGTGGCGTACAGTGAGGGTAAAAAAAAACACATAAAACCTATGTTCTATTTTTGCAATAAATGTACTAGTACTAGTTCTTAACACAACAGCAGGTATACTAGTGACATTTATCATCTGTGTGAAACATACATGGTTACTTTTGAGGAACAGTTTATACTTAATTATTTATTTATAAGTCAAACACTCAATTTCAAATCACCAAAACAATTCCATAAAAACAAAAAAGCATACAATTTTTTATTTGTTATTTTTTTTTACTGTATTGTCATTTGCACTTTACCTGTTTGTGGCATGACTGTAAGCCTGTTGAATGATGCCACCTGTTTATTTCACAAGCAATTTAAGCTCAAAAGCATTCTTTTTTAAGCAGTTAAAAAAAAAAAAAAGTTAAATATGTACAGGCACATGCAGTTTTTTAAAATGAAAAGTTAATTATATATGGACTGATGAGTCAAAATTTTAAATTTTAAACCAACCGCAGAGTATATGGAAGATGCAGAGAGGGTGAGCGTATGAGTTCTGCATGAGTGGTTCCCACTGTCAAGCATGGAGGAGGCAGTGACCTGGCCTGCCCAGTCTCCAGACCTCAATCAGAACTTGTATGGCATGAACTGGATAGAAGAGTCAAAGCAAAGCTACCCACAAGTGCCCTATATCTCTGGGAATTGCTGCAGAAGAGCTGGGAAGAAATTTTGGGTGATTTCCTGCTGAAATTTGTTAACCGAATGCCTTGTGTTTGTGAGGCTGTTATTAAGACAAAGGGTGGCTATTTTGAGGAATCCAAGATTTAGAGACAATTTTAAATATTATTGAACATTGCTTTGATACTCCTTATGGTTTTGTTTTGTATATTGTAACATGTGTTTTCATTTTCAAGTATTTACAGAAACGTAGAAGACGTAAAACATAGTGTACCCAGCAAGTGTACTCAAACTTCTGACTGGTACTGTGTGTGTATATGTATGTATGTATGTATGTATGTATGTATGTGTGTGTGTATATATATATATATATATATATATATATATATATATATATATATATATATATATATATATATATATATATATATAATGTTTTTTCTGTTTTTACAAAACTGGTGCTTTAGTTTAAGTCAGCCTTTGTTTGTACACAACTTGCACATAAACAAACATTTTACTTTTTATTAACATTTATTGTGGTTTATGAAAGTCACTTATTTTAGACTGCGTCAAGCCTTTTGTTTGTTAAACAAATTGACCCTTTCTATCAAGGTAAGACATTTGTTTTTATCCATTGCAATGTCTCCAATTGTCCTTCGATTAACAGAATATGCTTCACTTATGCGAGAAAACATTTGCAATGTCTTGGTGACTTGCTTTCTTATTTTCAGATGCATACATGCTGATTTTTCTCTCTTGCTCTAGTGTTAAATGTAATAATAATAATAATCTTTATTTTTATGTAGCACCTTTCATAGTGGACCACCATCACAAAGCGCTTTAGAAGATACAAGACTAAGGTGTGTGAACTATGCATCAACTGCAGAGTCACTTACAACAATATCTCATCCGAAAGACTGAGCACAGGGAGGTTAAGTGACTTACTCAGGGTCGCGAGGTGGCGATATAACGGTTACATATAGCCCTGTTTTTATATTGGTGACATTTGTTTCGAGAGAATAGCTGGTGGTGTGCAAGAGTGTCGTTATAAAGAGGGAGGGGGCGGTATAACGTGGGACAACTGTGTATATATATGTAGAGCTTGCGAGAACTAACTTTTTTTATAAAAATCCATTCAAATTTTTAAAGAAGATATTCACTAGTGAGAAAAGTGGCACACTAAAATCACCTAAGTTTGAGCTAGAGAGATATTTGGAGTTAACACATACAGATTCAAAAAGTCAGGAGCCTATGTCAGTTCCTTAAGATATCCCACCTATCAATCCACCCGAATACCAAATGGAGGACTGTGCACCAAGTGGAAAGAAGTAGAGCAAGCTGTGAAAAAAGCAAGAGCATCATCATCTCCAGGGCCTAATGGAGTTCCATACAGAGTGTACAAGAGTGCTTCTGGAGTTCTACGAATCCTGTGGAAATTGCTGAAAGTGGCGTGGGAAAAACAGGTTGTACCAAGAGCATGGCGCTGAACAGGTGGAGCCTTTATACCAAAAGAAAAGGATTCTACAAGCATCGGTCAGTTTCGTCCTATTTCCGTATTTAATGTAGAAGGCAAGATTTTCTTCAGCATTAATGCTCAGAGATTGTCAACCTACCTATTAAAGAACTGCTTCTTGACACCAGTACAAAAAGCAGGCATTCCCAGGATGCTTAGAACACATTAGCGTAATCTGGCAACAAATTCAATCAGCAAAAAAGGAGAGGAAGGAGCTCCATGTGACATTCCTGGATTTGGCTAATGCATATGGTTCAGTGCCGCATTAACTTCTTTGGGCAGCATTTGATTTTTTATCGTACCAATTACAATAACAAATTTAGTGAAAGCCTACTTTGAAGATTTGCAATTTAGTTTTTCAACTTCAGAATTCAGTACTACATGGCAATGCCTAGAAGTTGGAATAATAGCAGGATGTACCATTTCTCTACTGGCTTTTACCATGGCAATGGAAATAATTATTAGTGCATCAAAATGGGTAGTGGTAGGAGAGCACTTGGCTTCTGGAATACACTACCACCAATTTGAGCATACATGGATGACATGACAACAATGACTACAACAGTAGCCTGCACTAATCAGTTATTGGGCAAATTAACCAATAACATTGAATGGGCACGAATGCAATTCAAGCCCACTAAATCAAGGAGCATCTCTATAATTAAAGGTAAAGTAGCAGATAAAGGGTTCTACATTAATGGTCAGGCAATACCAACAGTGTCCGAGAAGCCAGTGAAAAGTCTAGGGAGATGGTACAACAGGGATCTAAAGGACACAGTTAGTGTGGGAGAAGTTAGACAACAAGCAGGGGAAGGGTTGAAGAGCACAGGCAGCAGCGCTTTCCCAGGCAAACTGAAACTCTGGTGCTTTGTTTGGTCTACTGCCAACACTGCTGTGGCCACTGACCGTGTACGGGGTTTCCTTGACAACAGTTGTGAAGCTGGAAGCTTTAATCAGTTCATACGTCAGGAAGTGATTGGGAGTTCCACGCTGCCTCAGCAGAGTGGGACTTTATGGTAAAGGAATACTTCAGCTACCAATCTCTGCTGTAACCGAGGAGTTTAAGTGTGCCAAAGTCCGACTGGAAATTACATTAGTAGATTCACGCGACAAATGCGTAAGGGAGGCAGCACCTGTGTTGAAAACTGGAAAAAAGCTGTGGAAGATGCTAAGGCTGCCCTTTGAATCGGAGATATTATGGGGCAAGTTCAACATGGAAAAGGAGGTTTTGGTCTCAGTTCAGCTCCTCCTACGTAGCATTAGGCAACCCCAGCTCAACGGAGAAAGCTGGTAGTCAATGAGGAGCAAAAGCAGGAGGAGAGGATCAGGTGTGTAAAGGCCATTTCCCAGGCCAAGCAGGGAGAATGGATGAGATGGGAGTGTGTGGAACAACGCAAGATCGGTTGGCAAGACCTATGGACAATGAAACAGAGCAGGATCGGTTTCCTCATCAGATCAGCATATGATGTTCTCCCATCACCATCTCCCATCAGAACCTAAACCTCTGGGTGGGTGAGGATCCCTCATGTCCTTTGTGTTCAATACCTGCAACCTTGAGGCAGATTTTGACCAGATGTATGGTGGGTCTTTTTAGCCAAGGATGGTTTACTTGGCGCCATGACCAGATGCTGCAATGTCTGGCCTTAACAGTGGAAGACAAGCGTAACCTGACCAATAAGTTGCCACCAGTTCCATCAAAGCATTACACACAAAAGACAACATTTCTCCATCCAGGAGAGCAACCACCAAGAAAAGGTGTTAAAACCAAGCCTTGCCCAGGACAACTGGAAGCTGCTAGAGACTGGAAGATGTTGGCAGATGTTGGTCAGTGGCTTATTTTCCAACTGAGATTGCCATCACTAACCTTCTCCATTGTCTTGTGGTCTGGATCAACATGTGTTGTTCATCTGGTATAGTTAACAGTGCCATGGGAAGATTCTGTGGATGAGGTGTATGAGAGAAAGGAACTTCGGTATGCTCAACTAGCTGCTGAAGTGGAAGAGCGAAGATGGAGAGTTCAAGTTTACCCAGTGGAGGTGGGTTGTTGGGGATTTGTGGCTCACTCTACAACCCGGTTTCTCAGAAACATTGGGTTCAGTGGCCAAGAGTTGTGTCGCACAGTGAAGAACTTATCTGAAGCAACAGAAAGTAGCAGCAACTGGCTGTGGTTGAGACGGAAAGATTCTGGATGGGGCATGATAGAAGCACGATAGAAAGAAAGCAACGCTGATGTACAGGTAAGTAAGCTGGGCTGAGCTAAGTGGGGGAAGGAGGGGGGTGATGCTGGGACACCAGAATCACTGTTGAGCCCTCTTGAGGTGTCGTGGGCTAGTCAACAAAACACAGAGGGTGGAAGGTGCCCACTTGAAGACCCCAGAGAGGTACCCTACATAACTCAATCCAGATGGCTGTGATGCTGATGTGCTTTGGAGACCGCACTGGGTTGATCCCCGGAGCCTGCATCACAGCCGTTGTGTGTGCTGATGCGCTGGGGAGGCAAAATGATCTGATCCCTGGAGCCAGCATTACACTTCAGCAATCATCACCAGACAGAAGGATATCTACATCATCAGATGGAAAACAACACAAATGGATGGAGATGCAGATGGATCACATTAGTTTACTGCAAAGCTACGTCTTAGTTGTTGCTTATCTTGGTGAGGGCCGAGTTCTAATCAGCATGAAGTTCAACAACTACTCTCATGTAATGGAAATCATATATAAATATGGACTGGCGAGGTGGGCTATAATGGAAAATTATTGACCCAAGGGAAGACTAATGTTTCCGATGGAATAGCCTTCTCGGGGGGGCATTTAATTTTCCACTGAGTTTGCAGTACTTATTTAACATGTGAATCGGTCAACAAAATAAGTGAGGCAAGGTTGGATAATGAATACGATTTTATATATTTTGTTTAAATATAGTTGATACAGCATACATAAATAAATATTGATTTGTATATTTTGTTTAAATATAGCTGATACAACTAAGTAAATACATTTAACTTTGAAAATAAAATAATAGGAAATAATTATTTGCACTTGCTTCTTTGAGTGGACATCCGATGTGAGGGAAATAAATAACAGAAAATGTTTCTTAAGTTCATACCACATAGTTAGCAAAGTTTTTCTCTGTCTCATTTGCTGTCTGCTGCATAATCCATTTTATGTCCTGCCTGTCATTTGTTTTCGACAATGAATTGTTTTGAGTTTCAGAAATTCAGAAAACAGTGACAGTGATGTTTTAACCACAATTTTACTGTTTGGAGCTTCTTTCTTTTGTAGTAAGTTTTGTAATTAATTTTCTGTTAACTCACAATTGCTATTGAGCAGTTTTTTCACATTTTGCCATTTTCTCATATTGAGTGAAGATGAAAGTTTTTCCTTTGAAAGGGGCAGGACTGACAGTGATGTGAACCAATCAGATGACAGATGGAGACTATTGCCCGGTGGTGTAAGGATGTTAGGGCAGTAGTTCAATCTATGTGTGCTCCTATGATGAGGTTTTAACCAATCACAGGCTAGACTTTCCAACCAGTGTTTCATATATACCCATCAGGAAATGGACATGGACACAACGGAGTGAAGAATGAAATTGACTACATTCTCAGGAACAAGAAGCACATCGTACAAGATATCTCAGTACTAAACAATTTTAACACAGGAAGTGACCACAGACTTGTAAGATGCAAAATATACGTAAACACAGCACTGGAGAGAACGGAACTCATGATGACGAAACCCAACACAATCAACTTAGAAATGCTCCAGAAGCAAAGCTTGTTGTTTTCAACTGGAACTGAAGAATAAATTCAGTGCCTTTCAAGGTCTGCAAAAAGATGAAGCTATCCAAGTAAAAAAAATCTGAGGAAGTGATGCAAATAATTGCAGAAATAGCAAAAAACATTGCTGGAACAGAGTACAAAATCCAGCCAGAAGATCACGCAAGAGACAAAAGACCTCATGAAGAAAAGAAAGTAAATGAAACAAACAGCAGCTCTGAAGTCAAAGATTGAATACTTTGAGCTCCTCAAGACAATAAGAAAGCACATTACTGAGGATACGCGGTTATTCAACTGTAGGTTGGTAGAGAAAGTTATTGAAAACAACCAAAGTATGAAGAAAGCAAAACAAAGACTGATCGTCGCGGGGGCAGATTTTAGCAAATAAGAGGACGGAACTGTCAAGAACTGCAAATTGATTTGGAAGAGAGTCGAAGACATTTACAGAAAATTATATCAAGATGAAAAGAGCAATTTAGCAGATGACGAAGACGAGACAGAAAAAACGCAAACCGAGGAAGAAGTTCCAGACGTTCTACTGGAAGAAGTGAAACATGCTATCAAACATATAAAGGCAGGAAAGGTTGTACACTGTTGCGTACTTTTACAGATTGTATTAAGCAAAAGAAAGTGCCAATCGACGGGATACTTTACATGAGAAAGGAGATAAAGAAGACCTCAAGCACTACACACCTATTAGCATACTCCCTATAATCTACAACATTTTTATCAAGATACTTACGAACAGACTTCAAGATAAATTTTACTTGGCACAATCAAATGAGCAAGCAGAATTCAGGAGTGGATCATCTTCAAGTTGTACGGCAAGTGATTCAAACCAGCAACGAGTACAAACTACCACTTCATTGCCTATGAAAAAGCCTTTGACTCTGTTTACACAAGATCTGTATTAAGCTCTCTGAGAAAACAAGGAATTTAGAAAATGTACAGAGACTTGATCAGCGTCATCTACAAGAATCCAACATCCACAGTAAGACTCCATAAAAACAGCGACAAAATCAAGATTAAAAAAAGGAGTTTGTCGCGGAGATACTATTTCCCCAAAGCTCTTCACGGCCACCCTAGAAGACATTTTCAAAACACTGGATTGGGAAAATAAGGGCTGACTATCAATGGTGCCTGCTTGAATCACCTACGATTTGCTGATGACATCCTCATATTTACAACGTGCCCAGAAGAATTACAAACAAGAATACAAGAACTACACAAGGCTAGCATCAAAGTGGGTTTGAAAATGAACCTGAAAAACACTTGTCATGTTCAATAAATATACCACTCCACAGGCAATTGAACTCAATGGGATCAAGCTTGAAGAAGTCAATAATTATATATAATTAGGACAGTTAGTTTCGCAATGGAGAACCAAATGTGCGAAATCAACAGAAGAGCAAAAATGGGCTGGGGTGCTGAGTGATTAAGCATAGTTCTTTCTGAAATAGAAACTACTCTTATGCCTTAAGAGGAAAGTCTTGACCAATGTGTGCTGCCAGTGCTAACTTACGGATGCGACACCTGGACCCTCAATGCAAAAATGACTCAAAAATTACAAACGACTGAACGGAGTATGAACATAAGAACATAAGAACATAAGAAAGTTTACAAATGAGAGGAGGCCATTCGTCCCATCTTGCTCGTTTGGTTGTTAGTAGCTTATTGATCCCAAAATCTCATCAAGCAGCTTCTTGAAGGATCCCAGGGTGTCAGCTTCAACAACATTACTGGGGAGTTGATTCCAGACCCTCACAATTCTCTGTGTAAAAAAGTGTCTCCTATTTTCTGTTCTGAATGCCCCTTTCTAAACTCCATTTGTGACCCCTGGTCCTTGTTTCTTTTTTCAGGCTGAAAAAGTCCCTTGGGTCGACACTGTCAATACCTTTTAGAATTTTGAATGCTTGAATTAGGTCGCCACGTAGTCTTCTTTGTTCAAGACTGAACAGATTCAATTCTTTTAGCCTGTCTGCATATGACATGCCTTTTAAACCCGGAATAATTCTGGTCGCTCTTCTTTGCACTCTTTCTAGAGCAGCAATATCTTTTTTATAGCGAGGTGACCAGAACTGCACACAATATTCAAGATGAGGTCTTACTAGTGCATTGTACAGTTTTAACATTACTTCCCTTGATTTAAATTCAACACTTTTCACAATGTATCCAAGCATCATGTTAGCCTTTTTTATAGCTTCCCCACATTGTCTAGATGAAGACATTTCTGAGTCAACAAAAACTCCTAGGTCTTTTTCATAGATTCCTTCTCCAATTTCAGTATCTCCCATATGATATTTATAATGTACATTTGTATTTCCTGCGTGCAGTACCTTACACTTTTCTCTATTAAATGTCATTTGCCATGTGTCTGCCCAGTTCTGAATCTTGTCTAGATCATTTTGAATGACCTTTGCTGCTGCAACAGCGTTTGCCACTCCTCCTACTTTTGTGTCGTCTGCAAATTTAACAAGTTTGCTTACTATACCAGAATCTAAATCATTAATGTAGATTAGGAATAGCAGAGGACCTAATACTGATCCCTGTGGTACACCGCTGGTTACCACACTCCATTCTGAGGTTTTTCCTCTAATCAGTACTTTCTGTTTTCTACATGTTAACCACTCCCTAATCCATGTACATGTGTTTCCTTGAATCCCAACTGCGTTCAGTTTGAGAATGAATCTTTTGTGTGGGACTTTGTCAAAAGCTTTCTGGAAATCTAAATAAACCATGTCATATGCTTTGCAATTATCCATTATCGATGTTGCATCCTCAAAAAAATCAAGCAAGTTAGTTAGACACGATCTCCCTTACCTAAAACCATGTTGACTGTCTCCCAGGACCCTGTTACCATATAGGTAATTTTCCATTTTGGATCTTATTATAGTTTCCATAAGTTTGCATATAATAGAAGTCAGGCTTACTGGTCTGTAGTTACCTGGTTCAGTTTTGTTTCCCTTTTTGTGGCTCGGTATTACGTTTGTAATTTTCCAGTCTGTCGGTACCACCTCTGTGTCAAGAGACTGCTGCATGATCTTGGTTAGTGGTTTGTAAATTACTTCTTTCATTTCTTTGAGTACTACTAAGAGGATCTCATCCGGCCCAGGGGATTTGTTTATTTTAAGAGCTCCTAGTCCCTTTAACACTTCTGCCTCAGTTATGCTAAAGTTATTTAAAACTGGATAGGAACTGGATGACATGTGGGGCATGTTGTCAGTATCTTCCTTTGTAAAAACTTGTGAAAAGTAATCATTTAATATATGGAAAGATGCATGCTGGGAATAACAAGAAGAGACAGGAAAAGGAAGGAATGGATAAGAATGCAAACATAAGAATGCAACGTTGTTATAAGCGAAAAAACTGAAATGGCAGTGGGCTGGACATGTAGCAAGAAAAAAACAAACATTGCTGGACCAAGGAGATACTAGACTAGAACCCAAGAGATATAAAGTGACCAAGAGGACGACCTCCAGGAAGATGGCAAGATGAAATTAGGAAACATGGTGGAGTAACATAGATGAGGGACACAGCAGACAGGCTTTTGTGGAAGAATCTTGGTTTTCACAGAGCACTTAAGTATACAATACTGCATTTCTTAACAAATAATAAGTAAAATAGTGGGAAAGTGTTCTAACATAACTGAACATACAATTAATTAAACAGTGCTTTTTATATATAGATAGATAGATAGATTTCCAAACACGTATTAACGTTGACTCAGCCAGGGGCAAAATTGCATAGAATCAAGAAGTGCAGTTATTTGTTGACTGGTGAAATACAATTCAAAGTTGTTATTGTATGCCCACTGTTTTTTCATTTCAAATATTTTCACAAAAAAACATAAACCTTGTAAAGCTACAATGTGTATGAAAAGCCACATGTGTAGGTGAAAAACACTAGAATAAAAGTTCCTACATTTAAAAAATATATAAACACGTGACATTTCCGATCCACTAAAATAAAGGGCTTTACCATCTCTGTAAGTAAGTGTTCACAGTGAAAAAACAACACAAAATAGCAAATTAACGCCAAAAGTAGCACTATAGCATTGAAATGTTCAATACCAAAAAAATGCGTCTTTAAAAAAAGAAAATCAAAAATATGGATTGTAGCGTAATAGGAAAGCGAAATCAGTCAGAGTGCAGAGTCTGTGTCTGAACCATTGAATTGCACAGAGCAACTACTTTATTTTTACATGGTTATTAAAAACCGGAAATTAATGGTCAAAATGTATTTCAGCATGCGCACACACTGCTCCCCCACTAGTGTGTTCTACTATTATAACAACATTGCATAAAAAAGGATATATATATATATATATATATATATATATATACACACACACACACACACACACAATACACAGGTTCACGGATGTATGAAATAAATCATACACACACACACATACAGTGCGAGAAGTGTACAACAAGCAATAAATAAATAAAAACTGTCAAAACTTTTCCAACATTAGTGAACAAAAAATAAATTAAACTTAATCTTAACTGAGACAAGTAGCTGTGGGGATGTACGCGCTAGTAAATCAATGCAATTTATAAAGCAACGGTCATGTCTACGTTTTTTTTTTTTGTTTTTTTCTTAAAGCTTTGAAAATGTGAGCTTGAAAAGCCTGTTTGTGACACTCAGAATTATTTTACAGCCATTTTGTTGTGCCTTTAAGCAACTAATGTACCATATAGCTGAAAATTTTGGCTTGCATTAAATTTGCAGATTTGCTACCTTGGTAGAATTCGACGGTTTTTGAATTGGCATTCATCACTAGCACGTTCACAAGTTTTGTATTTCTACTTTTAATTTCACAAACATGTTTTAATTTCACAAACATGTTTCCTTAATGAAATGTGTCTGCTAACAGTATCTTGTTTACAGTAACTAGTTATGTCATCTACAGTGTCACTGCAGCAACTTGGAGAACAACAAAGAAGGCCTTGTAAAAATGAGTTACAGTATTTATCGTTCTTATATGGCCCTTCCATTTTAAGATATCAGTAATTGGAAAGTATTACTAACTGCAGTACACTTTAACGGCAGGCATTTGCTAACTCTCAGTTTTAAAACCTTAGCTGTGGTTCATTAACATAACACAGTGCAATGATCACAGTATCATGTAGTAATTGTAGGACATCATTGCACGTGTGAAAACTTTAACAATAAAGCCGAAACTAAAACACTTTAAATTTAAAACTGCTTAATAGACTA
The DNA here is from genome assembly GCF_017654505.1 of Polyodon spathula. Taxonomy (NCBI): domain Eukaryota; kingdom Metazoa; phylum Chordata; class Actinopteri; order Acipenseriformes; family Polyodontidae; genus Polyodon; species Polyodon spathula. Next base: position 51,336,534 of record NC_054534.1, on the reverse strand, counting down.
GCAAGCACTGGCAAAATCAGCTTTTTTTATTATTTTTTTTTTTTTATACGGTGCAGAACTAATTTATTTTAACATATTGTTTAGGGACTTTGGATAGTAGTATCTACATGTATCAACAATAACAATTCAAAACAAATTTGCACCATTGTTACTGATTTTCAAAGTCTGGTTGGCTGCTACTTAATTAACCACGGTAGCAGGTGAAGTTTACACTGCCTCAGTTTCTGATTGCATCATAAAGATTTCCTGAACTCATTGATGGAAATGTCTCGTCTGCTTTTGATTTTTTTAGCAAATTGGCTTCATCACTCACTGCCATTCTCATATTTACTTTGACATCCGACACATTCTTTTCCTTGTCCAGCACGCGCTTCTTAACCAGTGCTGCATACCACCAGTCTGTCAGAGGGTGGGATCGCACACTGTATGCCACACTGATTGGTGGAAGTATTATTGGCAATCCAATCCAAACCGACAATAAAGCCAAAATAAATTCCACAACCAAAATGTCCCGTTATAAGGTAAGTCAAAGAAAATATTAATATTGAAGGTTGATGTTTCCTATGCGTTTCACTTAAAACTGGACATTAGGGCGTTCAGGTTTGTGAAATAAAGAAATAAATATTTTATAAATAAAACAGTTCTCCCAGGCTGCCAGTTCCCGACCCCTGGCTTAGGGTAATAGAGCACTCATTCCAGTTTTATAGTTGCGGTCAAGTAGTGTGGGAAAAAAAGGAATATTCACCTTTTTTTTTTGTGTGTGTTTAGGCAGAAAGGATGGTTCAGTGCACCTTGAATCTGTTCATTCATCTACTTCTTACTAATTCCAATGTTTTTTTTTTTTTTTTTTTTTTTTGATTTTTCAGTGCAAGAACAAGAAAGTGATTCTTCTAAGAAAAAGTAAGTAACTGTGGTTCAGGAATATGTTGATTTTGTTTTGCAGTGCATGTCTGGTTGCATTTGTTGTTAATGTTTTGATACATTTAGTGTTTATGATGCCCTGTATTTATCAGACACTGTTCAAGCCTCTGGTGACCTGTCTGTTTCTATGTTATTTTTTGAGAATATTGTGCCTTAATTTCATAATTTGTACCTTGTGATCTGTAGCTGACTGTACTTTCTTATAAAAGTACAACAGTGCACCTACTAGTCGCGTGTGTGCATGTTGGGGTTGCCAACATTCCGGCTTTAGACCGGACAGTCCTGTTTTTAAACTTGCTGTTTGGTGTTCTAGTACACTGAAAACCGGACACACACTGCCCGAAAGGTGACCACCGGCTGTGCCAGTGGTGCACATTTGTGACAGTCTGCTGTGCCTTTAATTATCAATTGCTGTTGCTAAACAGCAAAAGAGCTGGACAAATTCACGCCACCACAAGCGCCATAATTTCAGCTTTTGATAGGTACATAATTTAATATATGCTGCCATTTAAGTATTTTTAGCAAATCACTGTATAGATGTTGCTAGCAGCCAAATAGGGAAAGAGGCGGTGCCTGTGTTGTGTAGCAAGCCCGCTGGTTCTGTGATAGTCTGTCAACTTTATGTTCTTTAAAAAAAATAAAATAAAATAATAATAATCAAGGTCAGTTGCTAATATATATATAGCTAATATATATTTAATTAAATTTATAAAGATTTATTTGAATAAAACATCTCATGGCATAAGTGTATATCGCTGTCACAAAAGAAATCGTGTTTTGTGAGGTAGCTGCTTGTATGAATAGAACTAGTTACCACACAATTACTTTTTTTTTTTTTTTTTTTTTTTTTTTTTAACTACAATAAAGTCTACTTCATTTTGTAGAAAAATATATTGCTGGCTAAATTAAAAAGATATGATGCTAATGAAGAAAACTGTTAACTTCAGACTGTGTGTCTGTGTACACTTATCAGTGCCGCTGGAAATGTATAGGTTTGATGCAGACCCAGACACTGTCAGAGACCTCTAGTTAGTGATGCTTGTGGGATTACTTTTACAAGCATGCTACCACCTAACAGATGCAAAATAAATAAAACTTGGCTGTGCTAAAAAATGAACTGCTTCAAAGTAGCTGAGCCGAGTAACTGAGCAAAAATATAAAACAATAAGTCAGTAAAAAAAAGTGAGAATTCTGTACTTGGAAAAGTGGAGGGTTTTTTTTTTTGTTTGTTTTAGTATAGTATGTGAGGTTTTGAGTTAAACAAATAGAATCAACAAATAGATCATTGTGATAGATACATGTGTAGTTTTTTTTTTTTTTTGTTTTTGTTTGTTCTTAGAACTTTTAGTGTAATATTTATATAGTTATATTTGAAAAAATGCTGGGGGACCATAAAGGAAACAAAATAAAGAAAACATAAAGCATTTTGGATGAAAAAAGCCAATGAAATGGTTCTAAAATGCACCAGATTGCACCATTTTTCAACAAAATTGCCAGGTGGAGAACAAATGAAAAAATGTTATGTTGGCAACCTTAGTGCATGTGTAGTTTCTGTAGTAGACTTATAAGGAAATGGCCCTGTCATTTGCAATTAAATCATCTCCAGAAAGGATCCCTTGCTACTCGTGTGTTCCTGTGTAATTAATCACCTTCATGCCCTGTTTTTAAACAAATATGACAGATGCGCAGGTGACCCACAGCAGTTTGCAATAGGATATTGATAACTCTGGCTCATTTCACACCCAGTAGAAGCTAGATTTAACGTGGAGCTTCTGGAAATAAGAGGTCCTGTATTAAGGTATTGCCACGGCTCAGTCCCACATCATAGTGTAACTTGAAGCAAGTTGGCTTAAACTGCTAAATTGTTCCAAATGCTTCTAAAGACTGTGGGTTGATCAATTGATGTCAGAGCATAACTCCAAACTATGTGCAGTTTAGCTATGCCCTGACAATTCACGATTGTCTTTAAAATACAGTCTTTAAGTACACAGCGCTCCTTGCTTTTTTGTTTGATGCATTTTCTGCTGTCTTTTGCCACCTGGTGCAAAACAAATAAAGTGCAGCTGACTCAATGGTAGTGAAAAAAACAGGATTGCAAAGCTGCAACATTTTACGTTATGGCACTGCGAAAGTATGGTTACAGGAGACTAGATGGTTATGGATACCATTGTAAAAGATAATTATCTGCCATTGCTGTCACATGTTGTGTGTGCTTCACACTTAAAAGATTATATTAATCATAAAACAGGAAAACCACATACTCTCTGTAGAGCCTTTGTTTTTATTTATTTTGTCTTATCCTGTTTTTCGTGCCGGCTGAAGCACAATTTCTTTTTTTAATGGCTATACCTAGGGGTCTACCTAAATCGCGATTTCGCGGAAATCGTGAAATTGAGGGGTCACCGCGAAATTAATCTCTTTTAGGAGCCGATGCATACAAGCAAGTACCGAGAGAGAAAAAAAAGAAACCTGGTTTAAATGAACAGCGTCCTCTGTGCATTGCACTTAAGCAAAAAAAAAAAAAAAAAAAAAAAAAAACATCCACAAATAACATTTATCAAAAAAATTCTCCATAGCAGTTAACATTGTTGCTTATTATTCTGTGACCTGTACTGTGCAGTAGGGAGTGGGACAAAAGTTGGTGCTGCATTGTTTCGATTTAGGCTGCTAAAAATCTAGTTTTCCGCATTGGAGGTACAATAGAAATGGACGACAAAAAAAGCAAAGTATATTTTGGCTGATGATTGTGTCAAGATATTTCCCAAAGAAACTGTACATGCAGACTGCGGTAACTGTTTTGCATATCGTAATGTGTCTTTGGAGAAAATACTATCGATTGCTGTTTAGCATCAGAATCATACATTAAACAAGGCTACTACAGAGGCTGCTGAACAGAACAAAATAAACAGCTTTCAGAAACCAAACTGTCAGCCCCGACAAAAAGTATTCCTGTCTGCAAGTTAAATCAGTACTGAAACGATCTAGCACAGCCACCTCACTTCAACCTGCTGCTTACTTTTACGCAGTTGGAATTTTAGACCCAAATAGCCACGTTTTCTTTGTTTTGACTCGGTACTAGTAAAATAAATTATTGGATGGGACAAATAACACATCAACGAACATGCTGCATACATTGCCTTTATTAAAGGAAGCCAGATGCCCTTGGGTAAACAAGTTTTGGGACTTTTTCTTATCTATTTCCACATCTGTATAACTTGGCAAAGCTTTGCCTTAACTTCCAACCAATTCAGTGGATGCAGAACATGCAGTCTCAATGTATGGGCAAGTCAACTGCAGAGGGATGCTGCGTGCTTGCCTTTAACAAATGACAGCACTCTGTTTTAGTAAGGAAGCAAGCACCACTATTTTTAGGCGTTATAGTGTTCTGAAATACTGTCTACTTAGGTTTATTTAATGTTTAAGCAGGTCCGCCAAATTCTAATTTTATTCCGCAACATACCCGTGAAAAATAAATACATTTACCACAATTTAAGTAGACCTCTAGCTGTAACCTCTGTTGCTCTTTCTTTCTTTCTTTCTTTCTTGCTTTCTTGCTTTCTTTCAGAAAGCTGCTTTTGGTAAATCTCCTGAAGGCATTGTCTGAATGTGCTCCATAGCAACCAGCAATCAAACATATTCTAAAAACAAGATGTGAAGTACCTACATTATCAAAATTGTATTTTCATATTAGACATTACAGATCCCATTGGTAATGTTGAAAATCAGAAATAATATACAACAAAAATGTAAGAAAATAATCTACAACAAAAATATAAAGGAATAGTGAGACTGTTATGTGATCCGATTTTGAAATGGATGCTGAGTGTCAGGGTTTCTTTCCCAGGAGCCAATACTACTGTTTTTATTTCTCATTAAGTCTATCTAAAACAATAGCAACTTCAGTACAAGCACAGATCACTCCAACAGGCACCTTAGCTGCCTCACCCAGTGGAGTGATTACTCCAGCAGATGGCAGTAAACTCGTGATTTTCCTCCCGTCTCATCTATACAACCAGCATCCTCAGCTACAGGATAATCTTGTTCAATTGTATAACTCCTTCTTGATACAACAAGAATCACAAAAGCAAAACACTGTAGTTTCAGATTTTCTCTGTCTGTCAAAATGTATATAAACTATAATAATATAAAATCACAACATAATATGTAGGGATGCTGATTTTCCATTCTGGGGATGGCAAATTCCGTTTTTTCGAAATGACCAATTCCGTTTTTACCAAGTTATTGAGAATTAACAGTGTAATTTGAACATAAATAACATTTTTACCTAAAAAAAAAAAAAAATCTATTTAATTTTTTTTTTTATTTAAGTCCCTGAGATACTGTAGTTTTCAGGAAAAATCTTTCTTAAAGCAGTCCACTAGTAACAATGTACTGGTAGATCAGTCAGCAAATAAAGGTGTTTTGAAAAAACAGCTTATTGCTGGCATTACAATTTACAGACTAGTCAAACGAGGGGCATTAAGAGACTTCTTCTTTCGCTGTTTAGCACCCTCACAGGTCGAAAGGAAGATTTACAAACTGAACTCATTGTATTTATGTCACTATTACATAACTTAATGTTCATACATTAAACAAGACTTACACATTTTACCATATGAATAGTACTTTAATAATAGAACAGTGTGAGAATTTAACAGAGTATCATTACAAACATTTGAAGAAGAGTACAGAGCTTCTACTTCTGAGCTTCTAACAACTGTGCCCTCTGGATATGTTTCCAAAAGCTCCTTGTTTGGTTTCAAAATGGCTTTTCATATTGTATTCCTTAACTACTGACACACATTCACTGCACACTGAACACACTGGCTTTGGGTTCGGTACAGTTGGTAAAATAAATAGGTATTTATTGGTCCACTCATTGTTGAATCTACAATTTTTACCATTTTCTGTTCTTATTAGCTAGAGTAGAGAGAGCCATGTTATAGCAACACGAGTAAAAATGCTAAATCTGAAATAAAAGTTTTCACATCAACCACTGTGTAGCTTCTTTGTGTTGAGCAGGTGATTTAGTAACAGATTTCCGGTGATAACTGAATTAATGAATACATAAATTCAATTAAGTTTTTTTAATCAGGAGCTTGATGATAGGTACTTTTCACTTTTCTGTATATACAACTCCAAAATTATTCCACACAATAGAACTCTCACAAAACAGCTAGCTGCTTTTTTAAACAACTCGACTCACACAGCACACAGGCAGCGCTGCAACAGACAGACAATCCATCACGCCCACAAAACCACCTGTTTTCTTCTTATCTAATGATCCAAATAAACTACAAAAACGTTTTATACAAGTGTCATCACTGGGCTTCTGGGTAATGTAGTTTTCAAAGCAATCCATTATTTTTTTTATAGGACAATAACCGGTAAAAGTTTATTTATTTATTTTATTACCTTTTTTTTTTTTTTTTTTTTTTTTTTTTTTTTTTTTTTAAGGTGCAGTTGAAAAGCAGAATTCCATTCCAAAAATGCCAATTCCATTCCCAATGCCTAATTCTGCTATTCTGTCTGTGATTCCGCGATCGTGGAAAATCAGTAGCCCTAAATATGATTACACTTAAATGTCATACATCTTTTAGCAGCCATCAAAGCTAGATTTAAAAAATATATATTAATTGTTAGTTTAGAAACCTTACTCATCGTTCTCTCTATAACTTGCTGTTGACGTTTGCAGCATTCCCCTGTCGTGTAGAAAGATGCTTTCCTGGAGCTTACATCTTGGGCAAAGTGACGAATAGTGTTTTTTTTTTTTTTTTTTTTTAACAAATGTACACTGAACAAAAATATAAACGCAACATGCAACAATTTCAAAGATTTTACTGAGTTATAGTTCATATAAGGAAATCAGTCAATTGAAATAATTCATTAGGCCCTAATGTATGGATTTCACATGACTGGGAATACAGATATGCATCTGTTGGTCACAGATACCTTTAACAAAAAAAAAAAAAAAAAAAAAAAAAAAAGGTAGGGGCATGGATCAGAAAACCAGTCAGTATCTGGTGTGACCACCATTTGCTTCATGCAGCGCGACACATCTCCTTCGCATAGAGTTGATCAGGCTGTTGATTGTGGCCTGTGGAATGTTGTCCCACTCCTCTTCAATGGCTGCGCGAAGTTGCTGAATATTGGCGGGAACTGGAATATGCTGTCGTACACGTCGATCCAGACTATCCCAAACATGCTCAGTGGGTGACATGTCTGGTGAGTATGCAGGCCAAGGAAGAACTGGGACATTTTAGCTTCTAGGAATTGTGTACAGATCATTGCGACATGGGGCCGTGCATTATCATGCCGAAACATGAAGTGATGGCAGCAGATGAATGGCACGACAATGGGCCTCAGGATCTCGTCACTGTATCTCTGTGCATTCATATTACAATCGATAAAACGCAATTGTGTTCATTGTCCATAGCTTATGCCTGCCCATACCATAACCCCATCGCTACCATGAGGCACTCTGTTCACAACGTTGACATCAGCAAACCGCTCGCCCAC